>NC_056730.1:975283275-975375775 GCF_019279795.1 Protopterus annectens | reverse complement strand
GTCCATTAATTCCGGGTTGGACATGGCCTTGTATGTCAGGCACATGTCACCTCTGAGCAGACGGTATGCGACTGAATAGAGCTGGAGTTTCTTCAATCTGGCAGCATATGACAGATTTTGGAGTCCCTTTATCCTTTTGGTGAGGAACTTTTGGGGTCTCTCCAATTGCTGCAGATGTCGGGTGAGATACATCCCGAATGGGGCATTGTACTCGATCATTGGTCTGATAAGTGAAGAGTACAGGGGAACAATGACCTCACTAGATCTGGATGTGAATCCCTTCATGATCAGGTGGGCAATGTAGAAGGTCTTTCTAACCACTTTAGCAATGTGAGTGTCAAAAGAAAGGCCACTGTCAACCTGGGTCCCCAGGTCCCTGATAACCTCTTCTGTGCTTAGTGGATTGCCACCTATATGGTAGCTTGGGGTTACCTTGTTTTTCCCGAAGGGTATGACTATACATTTTTGGCGCTTAACTTCAGGCCATGGCTCTGGCACCAGCTATCTGTTTCCGTGAGTCCCTTCTGAAGGATATCCATGTCCGATGCATCTTTCCACTATGGCGCCCAGTTTGCAGTCATCTGCAAACTTTGTCAGCCAAAGTCCTCCCATGTTGGCCTGTACTTCTGAGAAGTAGATGCCAAACAATAGGGGCCAAGGACCGAGCCCTGTGGGACACCACTTGTGACCGGCTTGGAGTCTGACACAGCCAGCAACTCTAACCCTGTGGGTTCTGTCCTTAAGCCAGTTTGCAACCCATCTTGTGACATATGGGTTTACATTTAAGCTGGTAGTTTTTCTACAATACCCGAGTGGGGTATTGTGTCGAAAGCCTTTGCAAGGTCAAGGTAGGCTGTATGGACTGCCTTTCCTCATCAATGGCCTTGGTGACTATTTCAAGAAGTCGACCAAGTTCAAAAGGCATGATCTTCCCTTGACAAAGCCAAACTGGGTCGGGTCCAATGTCTGCAAGTCCCCTATATCTTTGTTTATGAGCTCCATTATGATCCTCTCCATAGCTTTGCAGACTAGACTTGTTAAGCTTATGGGGCGGTAATTACCAGGGTCCGTGAGGCGCCACCTTTGTGGAGTGGGACCACAGTTGCCGTCGCCACTCCTTGGGCACGATCCTGTGGTAAGGCTGAGATTAAACAGCTGCCTTATGTGCGGTTTAATTCCTCATTTAGCTCGTGTAGCACACAGCCGGGGACACCATCCGGTCCCATTGATGCTGTGTTTTTAGCTTTAGAGAGCAGCTTTCACCTGCGCATTTGAGATGTCCGGGAGGCTACACTCGGCTGGGATAGTTATCTCTCCTTTAGGGGAGAGGGTGGTTTGCACTGAACCTGTCTGCCAGTATGTTGGCAATGTCTGTGGGTTCAGTGATTTTTGTATCATTTTGGACTAATTCTGAGCATATCTGTGAGTTTCCACCCAGGTTCCTAACATAGCTGAAAAGGCCTTATGATTGTCCTTGAATCCATGGCAATTTTTCTCTCAAAATTGGCCTTAGTTGATTTTATGAGTGCTCGTATTTTTTACTAATAATGATCAGGGGTGACTTCCCTTTTATGGATTTTGTTCTATCATGTAATAGCTTTCTCCTCTTATTGTAAAGTTTGTTAATGGCTGGGGTCCACCAGACTGGACGCTTGCCCTTTGTGGAAAGAGTCTTGGTTTTATTTGGGATTGCCTGATCCATGCAGTCCTGGAGGTGTTCATAGAAGGCATTTGTAAGGGCTTCCGCAGCTTGGGTTGTGGTTTCCTCTGACTCAGGGGCCTTGAAGGATACCACACCAGTCTTGAGTAGTGTGAAGTTTGCTTTAGAGAAGTTCTTCACTATGGTCTTTTTGTTTGGGGTGGGCGGGATGTGGATTTCCAGTGAGATTAGTTTATGATCAGATCTCACCAATGAGGGATATACTTCCGGTGTGGAGCATTTTGTCCCCATGTTTGTGACAATGAGATCTAGTATATTTTCTCCTCTCGTGGGAACAGTAACTAGCTGTTCCATGGCATTTGAATTTATGAACTCCAGGAACCGTTGGGCTAGAAAGTTAGGGCTTGAGTAATGTTCCCAGTCTATATTCGGGTAGTTGAAGTCTCCCAATATGATGGTGTTTGGAGATACATTTATACCCTCCAGTGTCTTCAGGAAGGCTGTGTGGGGTTCCTGAGTTTGAGAGGGTGGCCTGTAGCATGCTACAATTTGTAGAGCAGTTTTGCCTATGGTTAGTTGCACCTGGATGGTTTCCGAGCTTCATGCGTTGCCACCAACCTGGAGGTGTGAGTATCCTTTATGAATAGGGATACACGGCCTCCTCTTGTGGAGTGGTCCGGGTTTTGGGGCCGGAACGCATGATATGAGGTAAAACCTAATAGTGCCGGGCTGCTCTCAGGAGCCTTGAAGCAGGTTTCAGTTACAGCACAGACATCGATGTTCTCCATACTGAGAAGGGCCTCGAGTGCGTGCATTTTGAGATTTAGACTTCTGGCATTGAGCAGCATTACCCTCAATTTCTTCCCATTTTTGTTTTCTAGGGTGGTAGGTTTAGAATTTGAGCCTTGCCTAAAAAGGCACTATGGGGTGGCAAGAGCCTTAGCCAATATCCGAATCCCAGGGTGACAGGTGCAAGCCGTCCCTTGGCAGCGTGGCTTGTCAAGCATGTCATCCCAGGCAGACAGACACTGGATCCCCTTTGAATGACACCAGACATTAAGCCAATTGTTAAAGCTGATCATCTTGTCTCTATATTGTGGCATCATTCTTGGTGAAGGAAGGATACTGCTCAGGGTTAGGGTCATACCTGCCTGGGCTACATAATCAGAGAGCTCCTCTATGTCTCTTTTCATGTAGTCCAGGGAGTGCGCCTCAGGTCGCTCACACCAGCATGGACAATGACTGTGTCATATTTGTACTTGCCGTGGAGTGACCCGAGTGCTTGTGTTATGTGGCGGATTCTAGCCCGATAGGCAGCTTACTGTGACCCTCTCCTTGTTCAGCCTGGTGAGTGGGACGCCAGTGTGTCTGACTATGGAGTCACCTATGACAAGTATGTTTGGTGTTGTATTTGGCCTTAAGGGCTGTGACTGCTTTGCACACTGCTTTTGTGGTTTATGTGTTGCTTGTGGGGTGTCTTGAGGTAGCAGTTGTTTGGGTGTCTGCTTTGGAGGCCTCTGCTGTTTAGGTAAATTTTACTCAGAGCCTCCGAGTATGTCTTTGTGTGTTTATGTGTTTGATTCAGTGGAGTGGTAGCATTATGTGAGGCTGGTTTTGTGGTGTGTGTAGTTGCCTTCTCCTCCTGTCTGGTCTTGCCAGTCCTGAGTTGAGAGAGCTCAGCCTCCAGTTTGGCTAAATAGCTGCATCTCGCAAGTATTTGTGTTATGTGGGAGGAGGAGAGGGTTGTCTGTGTACATGAGGCAGTTATAACATTGCCTCAAGATTCCCAGATTCACCAGCTGGACCGAGAGGAGATTGACAACTGACCTTTGGACATGCTAGAATAATATTGGGAAATCCTTAATTGAAAACAAGGGCCAGTGGGGAGTGAGGGTGTAGTGCTTTTAATTTTTAGTGCTGACTTATATAATTGCTTTAGTGAGCAAGTGCCAGGTAGCTTGAGTGCAATGTGTTACAAGTAACTAAATGCAAAACGACAAACAGTAACTTTCTTTCAAGTGAAACAAGGAAATAAGTACAGTAAGCAATGCAGATATCACTAGTGATCCACAGAAGCTGAGAAGTTGCGTATTAGGTGGAATTAGCTTCCAGGAAATAACAAGCAAACAAACAACAAGCATATAAACAAAGCTAGATTCAGTAGGCCTGGATCTAGTCTATGCTAGAGCAAACAAGGTGAACCAATTTCAGTAAGATACAGTTCAAATATTCAGGCACTATAAACCTTTAACCAGAAAATTCCCAGCTCAGAAGGGCAGAGTCCAGCCTCTTCTCCCACAAGAGTGCAGACCACGAACCTTCTTAATGTAAAATAACTGGCCTGAAGTCCAAGTGCCTAAACCAGAACTAATACACTTGGACACTGGGCTCTCAATCAGCAGTTCCCAACTTAGAAGGATGAAAGCTACCTGTCCTGCCACCACAGTGCTTGCCACAAACCTTCCTAATGTAAAACAACTGGTCTGAAGCCCAAGTGCTTAATCCAAAAGACTTGAATGATAGCTACACTTTAATCAAGTTACAACCAAGCAGTAATAAATACCATTGAATACTTTAGAGAATGTCTGGATTAGTGCTCAAGTTACACAAACAAAGCTAGATCCAGCAGGCCCGAATCCAGTCTATGCCACAGCAAACAAGGCGCACCAACTTCAGTAAGAAACAGTTCAGATATGCATGCACTATAAGCCTTTAACCAGAAATTCCCAGCTCAGAAGGGCAGAGTCCAGCCTCTCCTCCCACAAGAGTGCAGACCACGAACCCTCTTAATGTAAAATAACTGGCTTGAAAGCCCAAGTACTTAAACCAGAATTAATACACTTTTAGAATAACAGACACTGAGCCCTCAATCATGTGAAGATGCATTTGGTCTGTGGTCCATTTGCCCTGAATACATTTTCCTGCTATGTGTGCTCCCCAGGCGTAATCCGAGGCGTCTGTTGCTAAAGTCTGCCTGGCTGTGGGAAGAGTGAAAGGCTGACCCTTGTTGAGGTGACACGCCTGTGCCCACCATCAAAACACCTGTTGTAGGCAGGGAATTAGTGGTATTATGTCTCCAAGCTGTGAGAATGTTGAGACCAAACACTTTTTAGGTACCATTGTAATTTCCTCATATGCAGTCTTGCATATGGTATTAGTATTATGCAGGATGCCATGAATCCCAAGGCCTGCAGAATTTTTCTTGCAGGGAGTTGTGACTTTGTTGCCATCAATTGAAAATACTGAGTCAGTTGTCCTTGTTTGTCTGGCATGAGATAAGCCATCTGGGCCGTTGTATTTAAGCTGGCACCCAGGAATATTATCTCGTGTGAGGGCACTAGTTTTGATTTCTTTTCGTTTACTGTGTACCCTAGGCAACTTAATCTTTTTACGAACGCCAGATGCTGTAGAAGAATGTCCTTGCTCTCTGCTTGAATCAGGCAGTCGTTCAGATATGGATATATTTGAATTCCTTTTTGTCTGCAAAATGCAATTACTGATGCCAGGCACTTGGTAAAGACCCTGGGCGCAGTAGATAAGCCAAAGGGCAGTGCAGAGAACTGGTAGTGCATTGAACCAGCTATGAATCTGAGGTATCTTCTGCAATTCTGTCTGACAGGGACATGCAGGTATGCCTCTGAGTTCCAAAGTAACAAGCCAAGCTTTCTTGCCCAACATGGGAAGGAGCTGTTGTAGTGTCAGCATTTTGAATTTCGGAACATCCAGGTAAGTATTTAGAGTGGAAAGGTCCAGAATGGGTCTCCAGGCTTTGTCCTTTCTGGGTACCAGGAAGAGTCCTGAGTAAAATCCTTGTCCTTTTTCCTGCTGTGGTACTTTCTGAATAGCTCTCATGTCCATGAGAGCTGTAATTTGCTTTTGTGCCTCTGCCCATTGATTTTGTGGCAGGTCTGGCATTCCTTTTAGCCTTGGAAAAGTGTGAAAGTGGAACCTGTAACCTTGAGACACAATATTCAGCACCCATTTGTCTTGGGTGATTGCTTGCCAGTTTTGAGAAAAAAGTGCTAGTTTCCCCCCTAAGGGAGCTGTCAAAAGGAAAGAGTTAGGCATTGGAAGGGGGAAGTCAATGGGACTGTTTCCTGTAAGGTTGTGACTTGTCCTCACCTCCTTTTGGGTTTGAAGCACCCCACTGTCGTGGCCTGTAAGAGCCTTGTGGCTGAGATCTGCCTCTTGGGCATCTGTATCTGCCTCTTTGTGGCCTGTCTGACACTGGAAAGGACCAATTCTTTGTATGCCAATTTCTGCTAAATCTTGGTGGCTGTACTTGTAAGAAATCCTTCACTGTTTGCATAGATTTTGCATTATCCTCCATTTTCTTTAATATCTCTTCTGCCTTAATACCAAATAAATCATCTTGCTGCAAAGGAGCATCCAATAATTTTGCCTTAACATGATCTGGTAAACTTTGCTCTTTTAACCAAGCATGCCTTCGAATCACAGATCCTGTAATTGCTGCTCTACAAGAAGCTTCTAATTAATCAAAACCACATTGCAAAGTATGCTTTCCCACTTGTTCAGCTGCATGCAATAAATCCTGCATTTCCTTATAGTCAGGTTGTTCTGCATTTGTACTCATTTTCTGTTTTAATTGAGACAGTAAGTATTGTTGATATTTAAGCATGTGAAACTGGCAATTTAGAGCCCTCACTGCTAAAGTTGTAGAGGTGTAAACTTTCTTTCCCCATCTGTCTAATGCTCTAGAGTCCCTATCCGAGGGAACTGGATTCTTAGCCGTGGAAGCCTTAACCCCTTTGGGACCCTGGGAAATAGTTTCTGGGTCAGCAACAGGGATTTTATAAAGAAATTTGTGAGAGTCAGGAACTCTTTAGTACCTGTCTGGCTTGACTGGAGCTGGGGGGTAAAGAATCAGGATTTAAACTAGATTCAGAGAACACATCATCCACAATGTCCAACACTGGCGGAATAGCAAGGGGCCTGTGCTGAGGAAGTAAAAAAGTCTCTGAGCCTTTTCTTGGATTCTGAGTAATCCTGGCCCTCCCAATGGAAATGATCCCTCATGGTATGTAAAGTTTCCCCAAAAGAGTAATCCTCAGGAGGAGAGGCTGAAGGAATTGATTCTTCAGCATCAGAATCCTCATAGGGGGGGTAAAGAATATCCCTGGTCTGAAGAGGAATCAGACTATATTGAAACCTGGTCAGAGGAATCAGTCTGTATCCTGCCTAGGCCTTTTATCAGGAGGGGGATGGGAACCCCTGATCAGAGTTATCAAGTCTTCGGCCATTTTGAGCATCTGTTTTTTAGGCATGGAGGCCTGTCCAGGTGAATGCTGTACTTGCTTCTTTGTCATTAATGTAGGTTTAGTCTTGGCTGTAGTTGCAATGGTAAGTTGAGTAGGCCTGAAAACACCCTCAGAAGCCGATGCCTGCTCAGCGGCTCCGGACCCATCTGAAGGGTTAATCTGCATTGGCCCAACACCTTGAGTATCTAGAGGCCTAGGCACCTCCACGTGGGAGTTGGGTGCGGCCTGTGGTTCTGAGGTAGCGGGTGTCAGGGAATGCGAAAGCGCCTCACTGAAAACCGTTGAACTGGCGACTGGCCTAGAAGAGGCTTCATCATCAATTTTGGGCCTCGGATGCCTGTCCTTATCTTTATCTTTGCGTTTTTTGTGCATTCCGGTCATCGGTTATTCCGACGGCATTGTATAGTTAAACCTTCAGCCAAAGTAATGGCGAGCAAAATCAAACAGACGTTTAATAGTGCATTTGTTAAATCTAGCACAAAACAGACAACTAGTGACGTCGTGATCTGGGCCTAGGCATGGAATACAGTAAGAATGAAAATCCTTATGAGGTATTTGCTTCCCACAAGAAATACAATTATTAACTTTTACTGACATCGGTCTGAGGCAAGAAAAAGTTTCCCCAATGGGGTACTTAGCTTTAATGAAGACTTTGGTTCTGAAATTGAATTTGAAATCTCAGGAGTCGGCCGACTGGCACTTGAGAACTGCTTTTGCTTCGGGCACCGCACGGCAAGAAAGACTGAAAAAAATGGTGTTGGCCACTTCTTATATACCCCTGGCGCACTGACGTCAGGGAAGAGGTGACAGCAACCAACGCCGGACCAAGACTTTGGAACTCAGGCCAACTGCGGGCCCGCCTGATGGCAGGATAACCCAAGTGTAATAACTGCAGCAGTGAAACACGATGAACATCTGTCTTTTTAGTCAGCTCAGCTCAAGCCCACTGATTTGGGCACATGGAAGGTGCACTGAAGCTTTTGAAGCTGGCCAGCCGTTATATCCTTGGCAGGATAGAAACCATATAGCTAAGTCAGCAGTGATCAATATGATGAACATGGTATTATAACGCTTACAGTTCCATATACATAACTATGACTGCATTCTATCAAACAATGAAAACATCTGACGGTTTAGTTGCGCATGACGACATTTTTCTGGCATGTGGATTTCAGCAACCCTTAATATCCTAGTTTTACTCACTAAAGCTCGGTTTAAATCTGGGTCATTGAGCAACATTCTCTTGTCTATAGAAAGCAGAAAAAAAAATCCAAAATGGACTGCACAAAAAAATCACTCCACAGTTTATGCATAAAGTTACTGCTACAGTTTAAATTGTTCCGCAAGTTAGTATCCATCTAGTCAAATGTCAGTTAAATAACAGTACAGTTAGTAAGATATTTTCTGATGTACTTATCCTCTTACCAGATTTATGACAGAAATGGAACAACCATCCTACACAACTAGGAGAAAGGGGATGCCCCAAGCCTGGCTGACCTCTCATGTAAAGCTACAGAATACTAGGTTGGGAAGCAGTAATGTAAGCTATGAAGCCCATGTTTACCCTTCTCAGGTGTGCAGTGATAAAAGAAGACTAATACTGTAGCTGAAAAACAAGGTCATTAAATGGACACTGGAAATGGAAGGGAGGAAGATTATTACTTCTGGTCAGATGTACAATAAGAATTACTGAGGTGCAGTAAGACAAAATTTAGGATGCCTGGTGAGCAAACTGAGCCTTTAAAAGGATCCTGTTTTTCTGGAACTGGCAATATAATCATGGTGATTTAGCAGTTTATGTGTCTCAGAACAAAGGGGCATCAAATATTAATAAATAATGGTATAAGCCTTAAAAAAATTAATCCATCTTTATTGCACTTAAAAGTGGAGTCACATGTCTGAGCAACAGGTGACGTGAAACTGAAATGAAAACGATCCTAGATTTGTGAAATGAATCCAGGGCTCTGATCCACATTAAACAATGCTCTAGCAGCAGAGCTGAAGAATGCATGGTTACTAATTATGAAGTTTCACATAAACGACTAACTCTTGGGACAGCAATAACAGAATAGTCTAAACTGATCAGCAGTGATAAGAAAGCATAATATGTCATCTTGTTAAAAGGTGGGGTTCTTTCTACCATCACAGATATCCCTAAAATTCATGCTAAGGTTTAAAGTGTGAAAAAGAAAACGGGATAAAAATGACTACTCTAGTCTAGTTCTCTGATGCATTAAACAAACGCACAACTGTACTGAAAGTAAAAGTTCCTATGAAATCCAAGCCCTAGTTCATAAGACTAGAGATAATGTTGGGAATATACTACAACAGTATTATTGTGACTTAGGTTTGACTTCCATAGTACACTGTATTATTTTTCATCACAGTCTTGAGAATGATATTAGTAAACTGTGAATAATCCTTCATTACAACACATTAAATGGAACAGACCTTCATAATTTCAAGATAAAGGATGACTCAGACACTTAAATAATGACTTGCTTACACATCATTAATCACTTTTGTTCATCCAAAATGCTAGCAATCCCCCAGGTGTCTTGAATTTCTACTTCATGTTCTCCCACAATTCACATTGTATCGCCATTTTTACAGATACAAAAGCAGTGGCCTTCAAATTCACTACTTTTTTAAATGAGTTACATTACAAAAGCTATAAAAACCTGTTAAGTCCTATCTAATGCCATAAATTGAGTCAGCTTCAAAAGTCAAGAAAAAAAGGCAGGAAAATAATCACTGAGGCATGGGAAGATTGCAACTGGATAAAATGAGAATAAATGTATACATACAGGTAATGTGTGCGTGTTTGTTTGAGTGTGGGTGGTGCGTGTGCTATCTATGCGTAAATGTGCACACACACGCAAGCATATATTAATATATATTTATCGAGAGAGAGAGACAGATTGTGATGTGTGTGTGTGTATGTGTGTGTGAATAAGCAAAGATGAGTGGAATGCAGAAAGATTACTATGAGAGTTAAGCCTGTTTTACCCTTCGCAGTAACCATTTCCAATTCAGAGACAGCCCTACTGTAATGCTGTATCATGAAGTGGTGCAGCACTGGAGGGGCTGTACTTCTGGCCTACTGCAATCGTTAACTAGGCATTCCTAGGAAGCAGCCTATACTAATGAGCCATGTGCTCTCTCCCAAAAAATACCTGTGGTATGGCACTTACACAGCCAAGTGATTCAGACTATCGCTTGACTGCGCAAGTTACCCCGGCAGGCTGTGTTCACTGACACATTTTACTTCCAATCAAAGGATTAGAGGTAACTGCTGTGGAGTTTAGCAGTAAGGTAGTAGTGGGTATGTGAGTGGCTGCATGTGTAAATGCATGCAGTTGGAGGAGAGGCTTCAGCTGTGTGCGAGTGAACAAGTGTCTGCAGACATGGCTGTAGTAGGATTAATTAAGGGATGGGGAGATTTAGTTATACTGGTGTTTATATAGCTGAATTGGTGTGTGTATGAATGCAGTCAGGTGTGTGTGTGTGTATGCATGCATGAATGGGTGAACATGTGGGAGGGGACCTGTCATACCTCCACACTCCCCTAGACTAATGAGCAAATCCTACAATATATGGGAATAAGAAACACTAGTCCTAAGGGATAAAGGCACTTAGAGAACATAAAACTCTTTGCTGTATGAAATACATGGGGCTGGGGAAAAACTAGACACCAGTGATGCTCTTTATACCACGATCTAAAGGCACTTAAAAAATATGGGAACCAAATCATGCAAAGAATCACGAACCACAACTCCAGAAAAGTGCCTTGCAAACAGGACTGCAAGCCGCTCGCAATATCAGCTACAATATGATATTGTGAGCGGCTTGCAGTCCTGGTTGTGAGACACTTTCCTGAACTTGGGATTCATGGCACCTATAAAATATAGCAGAAAAGGTTTTGCAGCACAAACAAATAGGTGAGGGGGCACCCTAGACACCAGGAATACTCTCTATATTGTGAACTAAAGACACTTAAAAACAATCCAGCTCTGAAGTATTGACATTTACAAACAGATACTTAGCAGAGCTTTAGCCCTCTGCTTTACCACTAGATGTCAGGAATATTCTTACATATTGCATCAAGTCTCTCTCAAAAAAAAAAAAGTTAAAGGATGGGAAATTTTCAACCTTACACCCTTAGTATAGAAAGAAGCTTGTGAACCTTAACTGAGGAACAGCTGTGTTAGAGTGTATTTTGTATGCTAAAAAGTATGCAATTCTAATGTATGTCATTATTTACATATGGCAATGTTCAGGGAGTTATGAGTTATGAGGACATGAACAAAAGGCAAAATCAGGAGCGTTCTGTAACATCAGTAACAGGTTTAAACTACTATTACCTTGACCCTTTTAAAAACTTTTTACAACAAATCAAAATGCACGCACTCGAGGCCCTTCTCAGTATGGAGAACATCGATGTCTGTGCTGTGACAGAAACCTGGTTCAAGGCTCCCGAGAGCACCCCAGCGCTATCAGGTTTTACCTCATATCATGCGTTCCGGCCCCAAAATCCGGATAATACCAAGAAAGGAGGAGGGGTATCCATATTCATCAAGGACACCCACACCTCAAGACTGGTGGCAACGCACGATGCATCGGAGACCATCCAGGTGCAATTAACCATAGGCAAGACTGCTCTGCAAATTGTAGCATGTTACAGGCCACCCTCACAAACTCAGGAACCTCACATGGCCTTCCTGAAAACACTTGAGGGATAAATGTATCACCAAACACCATCATACTAGGTGACTTCAATTACCCTAATATAGACTGGGAACACTACTCAAGCCCAAACACCCTAGCCCAAAAGTTCCTGGAATTCATAAATTCAAATGCCATGGAACAACTAGTCACCATCCCCACAAGAGGAGACAACATACTTGATCTCATCATCACGAACATGGGAGCACAATGTTCAACACCGGAGGTGTACCCCTCACTGGTGAGATCAGACCACAACTAATCTCGCTGGAGGTCCTCATCCCACCCCCACCGGAAATAAAAAAGACCATAGTAAAGAACTTCTCAAAAGCCGACTTCACACTTCTAAAGACTAGTGTGGTCTCCTTTAAGGCCCCCGAGCCGGCGGAAAACAGTACTCAAGCCGCTGAATCACTTACAAATGCCTTCTACCAGCACCTACAGGTCTGCATGGATAAGGCAATCCCAAACAAAACAAAGACTCTTTGTACCAAAGGCAAGCGTCCAGTCTGGTGGACCCCAGCCATAAACAAACTCTACAACAAAAGGAGGAAGCTACTACAAGATAGAGCAAAATCCTTAAAAGGTAAGACACCCTTGATCACTATAAGTAAAAAACTAAGAGCTCTCATAAAATCTTCCAAAGCAAATTTCGAGAGAAAAATAGCTAAAGACTCAAAAGACAATCATAAGGCTTTCTTTAGCTATGTTAGAAACCTGGGAGGAAACTCCCAGATATGCTCAGAGCTAGTTCAAAATGATGTGAAGATTACTGATCCTACAGACATTGCCAACATACTGGCTGACAGGTTCAGTGCAAACTTCTCCCCCCCAAAAGGAGGGATATCTATACCAAACGATTGCAGCCCCCCAAACATCTCCAGCCCAAGTGAAAACTGCTCTCTCCAAAGCAAAAAACACAGCATCCATGGGACCTGATGGTGTCCCCGGCTGTGTGCTCCATGAACTCAATGAGGAATTAAACCCACAGCTAGGACAGCTGTTTAATCAAAGTCTTACCTCTGGATACGCACCCAGGAGTGGCGCACTGCAACTGTGGTACCACTTCACAAAGGCGGTGCCTCCACCGACCCTGGAAATTACCGCCCATTAGTTTGACAAGCCTTATCTGCAAAGCCATGGAGAGGATCATAATGGACCTCATAAATAAAGACATAGGGAATTTGCAGACTTTGGATCCAACCCAGTTTGGCTTTGTCAAAGGCAGATCATGCCTTTTAAATTTGGTTGACTTTTTCAAAACAGTCACCAAAGCCATTGATGAGGGAAAGGCAGTCCATACAGCCTACCTCGATCTGGCTAAGGCCTTCGATACAATACCCCACTCAGGTATCATTGAAAAACTCATCAGCTTAAATGTCAACCCATATATCACAAGATGGGTTGCAAACTGGCTGAGTGACAGAACCCACAGGGTCAGAGTTGCTGGCGCCATGTCAGACTCAAAGCCTGTCACAAGTGGTGTCCCACAGGGCTCAGTCCTGGGCCCACTCTTGTTTGGCATCTACTTCTCCGAAGTACAAGCAAACACAGGAGGGTTATGGCTGACCAAGTTTGCAGATGACTGCAAACTGGGCGCCATAGTAGAAAACAAATCTGACACAGATATCCTTCAGAAGGGTCTCACAGAAACGGATAACTGGTGCCAGAGCCACGGCCTAAAGTTAAATGCCAAAAAATGCATAGTCATACCCTTCGGGAAAAACAAGGTTACCCCTAGCTACCAAATAGGTGGCAATCCACTGAGCGCAGAAGAAGTTATCAGGGACCTGGGGACCCAGGTTGATAGTAGTCTGTCATTCAACACCCATGTAGCTAAAGTAGTTAGGAAGACCTTCTACATTGCCCACCTTATCATGAAGGGTTTCTCATCTAGATCAAGGGAGGTCATAGTCTCCCTTTACTCATCTCTCATCAGACCAATGATTGAGTACAATGCCCCATTCGGAATGTATCTGACCCGACACTTGCAGCAGCTGGAGAGGCCACAAAAGTTCCTCACCAAAAGGATAAAGGGTCTCAAAAATCTGTCCTATGCTGCCCGACTGAAAGAACTTCAGCTCTACTCAGTCGCTTACCGCTTGCTCAGAGGTGACCTTTGCCTAACATACAAGGCTATGTCAAACCCAGATTTGATGAATATGCTTCACCTCAAAAAATCCAGATCCATCAGAGCCACAAGGGCGGGAGACTTAAACCTTGACACGACTATTAATAGGACGTGCTGGAGGGATAGATTCATCACCCAAAGACTCCCTATGCTGTGGAACAAAATCCCGGTACATGTGAGGCAGAGCACCTCACTGGCCTTGTTCAAGAAAAATCTTGACCAATGGATGGGAGATCACAGATATACCCCAGGGATTACCTCAGTGTCATTGCTCGACAGAGGCACAGCAAAATAATGGGTTTAGTTCCCCGTACTAAAGGGGTGGCGTAAGCCACAAAACAATGGGCTAGGCTTATAAATGCCCTCGGGCAGATAGCCTAGTATGAACCTATGAACCTATGAACCTATGAACCTAAGTCTAGCATCATGATACACTTTGCAAACAATGTGAAGAAAACTAAATGTCTGGCATTACTGGCTGACTATAAGGATCCAGGAGTTATAAGGGCAGTGACAAAGAAAATAAGATACATCAGGGACGTTCAGTCAACTCAAGGGCAGGCAAGAGGTGTGTGTGTGTGTGTGTGTGTGTGTGTGTGTGTGTGTGTGTGTGTGTGTGTGTGTGTGTGTACATTTGAAGCAGAATGAATGGTGGGGGAGTGAATGTGCCAGTGTGATGCATGGGAAACTACTGGTGACTACCAAGGGAAAGTGCAGATTTGCACTCACAGGAATTATGGCCAATTCAGAGACATGCAAATGAGCTGCAGAGGTCTTTTCTCATCACTGCTAACACGCATCTGAATTGCATTTTCCTTGTTCATAGAAAATGCCCCTTTTGTCTATAGCTTTTACAGTTAGCAGCATTTTTTTCTGAATCCCTGCAGATATTTTTTACTCTTTTTTTTAAATCCTGTCGCATGCAATACTGCACTATGGTTTTACAGCACAATATTTCAACTTATGTCAGAAAATACAGAGAAATTAAACTTACAAGAAGTACATATTAATAAATTGCATTGTCAATCCTACATTCTGGCATAAGGAGGTGAATCTCATTTCCATACTCGGCTCAAGACCTTTTTTTCTCTTGGACATTCTGAGACCACCTCTTGCTGCCATTGACAGTAAAAATGATGTTCATCCCTTGCTCTCCAGTTTTTATTTGATGCATCAATGACAATCACTAAAGAAAGCAAATCCAAAGCAAAAAAAGAGGAGCAGAGTTAGCTGACTAAATATACAAAAATAAGGAAGTTGACAGAAGATAATAGTAGACAGATAAAATGCTTCTAGCCAAGAAAACAGGAAGGATGGAGGAAATTTCTCCAGCATATTCACGAAGAAAGTACAGTTGTGTAAAATCTTACCACCAACGTAGATGTCCTACTTCTCAATGTTGCAGTACTCAAACAGGATATCCTGTCAAGGGCAGCCAAATCTCCAGCCAGCATACTAAGGCCTCATCTCCTTCCAGGCGCCGTACATCAGATGTATGCCCCATGTTCAAGGTGTAAAGTACTTAAGTGGCGTACAAGCATCTAATCCTCAGAAATGAATTGCCCTAGGAGAACTAAAGCAACCCAAGAGAAAAAGGTTGATCATGTGCATTCAGGAAGAGAAGAAAGAAAGAATAAAAAGAAAAAGAAAGAGAGACCTCTCAGCCAACAGAAAGGCAATTAAAAAAAATGGGGGAAGGAGGGAGTGGCAGAATACTGCAACCATGAGAAGTAGGACAATTACTGTTACTGTAAGATGTTGTACAGCTGTACTATGTCATTCCTTACTGCTGCAGCATTCTTAATACATGGTCAAGTATAAAAGTTACTGGACAGGATGGTAAGAGGAAGACTCAAAAGAGCCTTCCAAAAACCAAAGTCAGTCAGTCAGTCCTAGTGAAGCCTTCAATGGCTCTGGAAATGACATCCAGCTTGTAATGTTTAGTAAAGGTATGCACAGAGGACCAACTAGCATTTTCTAAAATGGATCGGTTATCCAGACCCTTGAAAAAGGCACCAGAAGAGGCCAAGCCCCTGGTAGAATAAGCACAAGCAGAAGAAGAAAGATGCTTGTTATGAAAAGAATAGCAAAAAGAAATGCCTTTAGAAATCTAGAGGAGATGATTTGCTTAGACACGACCAAACCCAATTTCCTGGAATGAAAGGAAACAAAAGGCTACTCATATTTCCTAATACCTTTGTTTTGTCTAGGTAACATTTGAGCTATGTAAATCCAAGGTGTGAAGAATCCTCTCACTATCATTCTGGGGAAGAGGGGAAAAAGAAGTTAGATGCATGGCTTGATTTAAGGACAAATCATTAACCACCTTTGGCATAAAGGAAGAATTAGTAAAAAGAGACATTCTGGCCTTCTGAAAAAACAAACAAAAAAAAGGTGGAACTACCATGAGTGCTTGGAGTTCAGAGACCCTATTGGCAGCAGTAAGGGCTACTAACAGTATAGTTTTCCAAGTGCAATGTTGCAAGGAAGAGGAAACTGTAGGTTCAAAAGGAGACACAGCCAATTTCTGAAGAAAAAAATTTAAGGTCCCAAGGAAGAAACACATAGGTTTCCTTGGGAGCCTAATATGAAGGACACCTTCCAAAAATTGTTTTACTTCAAAACTTTTAGTCAATGTCAAACTTAGAGGCAGACAAGCACAAATGGAAGACAAATAAGTTTTAACAAATTAATAAGCCAGGTCAGAAATGAGCAACTCACATAAGAAAGGACAACAGAAATACTCACAGAAAAGGTGTCAGAGTCAAGCTTGAGACACCAAACAGAAAATCTCTTCCATTTAGCCATGTACGATTTTCTAGTACAGTGTTCCTGGCCTCCTGCAAAACTCAAAGCTCTTCCTCAGAGAACTGATACCTAAAAGTACTCATAAACCTATCGTCGAAAGAGTCAAATGAAGGGCGGACAAGTGGGGGTGAATGAGAGATCCCTTGTCCTGTGAGAGTAGATCCATCCAGTGAGAACGTCTGATCACTGCCCCTGGCCAAAAGGAAGAGGAGGTGGGACGAATGCTGTTTGGGACAAAAGGGAGGCACCAAGAAGATTCTGGGTGTGATGCACATGATCTTCTGCAGGACTGATAACACAGAAAGAGAATGATAAATTTTAATAACAGAAAAGAGGGGGCTAAGTATACAGAAACACTCCCTTCCAGGAAAAAGTTATGGTGTCCACTTTCCAAACCAGGGGATTAGGCACTCTAGAATAGAATCTAGGAAGTTGCCTCTCCAGAGGGGAGGCAAAGAGATCTACTTGGGAAGCACCCCACCGATAAATAATGTCCAGGAACACCTCTCTCTGAAGCATCCTTTCAGGACCTACTCAGAGTGTCTGCCATTAGACTGCACTCTGAAGAGTCAAGTAATGGTGAACTGCAAAATCCAAAGCCTGAAGAGCCAAGCCTGCAAAGAAGGTAGAATGTCATGCCCCCTTGCTTGATGACATACCACATGAATGTTATATTGTCTGTAAAAATCCTTAGAGGGCCAGAAATCCAAAGGTAGTGGAGACCATGGACAGCCAGAATCAGAGCTCTCATCTCCTTGATATTGATATAAACTGCCAGCTGTGAAGAAGGAGACCAACCCCCCTGGACCCTGACATTACCCTGATCCAAAGCATCACTGTACAGTTCCTGGCCGAGATTCAGAGAAATCTCATCAATCTACCAGTGGAACTCGAGCCTGAGGCAAAGTAATAAAGGAATGGGAAAATCTAGAGAATTGCAATGCTGAAGCCAAACAGTTCTGAGGTGCAAATGAAATTTCCTCATATGGAGTCTGACAAAAGGAAGCATAGGAATGGTGGATGCCATGAACCCAAGAGCTCGAAGGAATTCCCTTGCACTGAAAGAAAAAGGGACTGAAAATAAGTTGTCAAGGACAGGACCTTAGAAAAAGATAGCAGCACCATCAATGTTACAGTCCGAATCTGTAGCCTAGAAAAACACTGATCCTAAGAAGAGGCCAGCACAGACGTTGAGGTTCGAGGTGAATCCTACATTTTGCAAGAGAGAAAAATCTGAGATTCTGAAAATGATGATGCTGAGAGGGAGCTTGAATTAAGAGGTCATCCACGTTGGATGACACAGTGGTGCAGCGGTTGAGTTGTCGCCTTACAGCAAGAGGTTCTCCAGTTTGATTCTCGGTCTGGAGCGTTTCTCCCCAGGCATCCTTTGAAAATTTGCTTAATTCCAAGTCAGACTTTCACGGTAAACAAATGTTAAATAAAATAAATAAATAATGAATAAAATTTAAATAAGGGAAAATCTGAATTCCCTGAAACCTGAGAAAGCCACCACCAGAGCTAAAGACCCTTGGGACGTAAAAAGATAACATGAGGAAAACACAGAAAAATGTAAAAACAATTTCTGAAGCGAGGGCGAATAGGAATGTGAAGATAAATATCCTTCAAATCCAGAGACACCAGGAAAGCTGGAAGAAGTAGCAGAGGGAAGAGAGATTGAAGAGACAGCATCCTGAAGGAAAGAACACTTAGAAAAGTGTTGAGGAATAAAGATCAGGAATGGGCCTCCAAGACCCCTTCATCCTGGGTGCAGAAACATCCTGGAGTACAACTCTGTGCCCTGTTGAGGGGGGGGGGGGGCTGAATGGTTCCTTGCAATAAATGATCCTGACGAATAAGATGAAAATGAAGGAGATGACAAGGAGAATGTTGGAGGAAGATTTGAAAAGGGAGGAAAGGACTTCCAAAACATAAACCAACCATTCTGATAATGGAAAACAGCCATGAATCTGCTGCCAAACAGGAAAGGTCAGATTAACCTGAGAGAAAGAGAAATCTGACAAAGAGGCAGAAGTGGCAGAATGTCAGATGGAAGCAGATTTGTCAGGGAAAGAAGGCTTTTAACTCTTAGAACCCTGAAAAATATAATCAGAAAAAACCTCTTCTCTTACCCCTAAAAGCCTGTCTTGGCTACCTTCAAGCAAAAGAAGATTTAAAAGGATAATTTCTCTGGAACCCACAAAAGGTAGACAGAAAGATCCATTTTTGACCTGGCACAACTTTAAAAAAAAAATTATAATAATAATTAAGAAACCTAGCAGTTAACCTGAGAGAGAAACTCTGGGTGTGGCTTGCCTGAAAGCTGAGAAAGGAGTTTACTGAATGGTTTTAGGAGAGGCCTAACAAACAATTGAGGCCACAGTACAAGGAAGCATACTTGTTGGGTCCGAAATACAGTTATTAAGATGACTGACTATGTAACACTTATTCTCCAGAAACTTAGGAGCACAGAGATATGGAGAAAAAGAATAAATCAGAACTGGGAACATTCTAAACAACTGCCATCTCTGGGACATCTTTCTGAGGGAGGAATACTGCCATTTAACATTTGAAGTTGGCAGAGATGGTGAAGAGGTAACAGCAGGGCTTATCTCAGCAACAAAAGACAGTCTGTGCCCCTGAAGAATTGAGAAACTGTTCACAGGGCATCAGCAGGCCGTGCACGAGAAAATCTGGGGAGTTGGCTAGACTTGGGTTTTGAAAGACAACAAGAAGGTGAATGGCAGCAAAGACTTATTCACATACTCTCTTGGTCTCCTAATATAGGGGTTAGGAATGTGTCTTCTCTTGCATTATTTATCATATTACTGCCATATTTTCAAACTGGATGACTAGTGTAAATTAAGGGAAAGAGTCCTGAAAAAACTACAATATGAGAAGAGCAGCCCTCACTTATAGACTGATGTGCACAATGGTCTCCATGGCTTACCAAATGCTTTGGATTGTCTGCTCCAAATAATGACCTCACAACCTGCATTAGTGACGTAGAGAAATAAAGCACTGAATAGAGTTCAGGTGAGGCAAGTTAGAACAGCAAGTTGGGACGTTGATGGCATAGGTGGGAGGTTGGCATGCCCATCCTGGTGGGTGTTTGTGAATGCTTACATTCCCAGCTGATCCTCTGTGGAGGTAAAGGATATATGGGGGGTGCTGTCCATGGGAAGTGGGCAATGCTGTGGTTGAGACCAACATGAAGGAGTGGACAATATACATGCATAATCCATTGCATGCCTTTTCGTGGGTTGGACTGGCAAATGGGGAGTGCATCTTTTGGAGAAAACACTCCTTGTCAGGAGTGTGAGGTTACGCCATCTTTTCACTGGCCAATAAGATGGGTCAGATGTAGTCTGCTAGTAGCTACACTGGGTTGATTAAATCTAATGGATAAGAAGAGGCTGTGGATGCAGCTGATGGTCAGCAGTAGGAAGTCAGAAAATACCACAAAAAAAGTCAGTGTATCCTTGAGCAGATGCAGAGATAAATGTTACCTGTGGAACAACATCTAGAAAGGGTCTGTCCAGAGAGAGGTTGGACTTGCATGTCTACCATGAGAGATGCTCCGTGCACTTCCTTGACATATTGATGAACTTCCAAGTTGTTAATCTAAACCAACAGAACTTTGTTGGTCCACTGAAGAACACTCATGAAGAATCTTGCACAGGAAGGTATGAAAATTGTGGACTCCATGAAAGCACTCAAGGGCACAAAGCCACAGGGACTGCATCACTGCAGAGAGTCTGCCAAACAGTAGATTTGATGTGCAGAAGCTTGCAGAGTAGAAGACAAGTACTACAAGTCAGAATGCTTGGAGGACAGCCTACAAAGATGATAAACTGCACGAATATCAACTTGGACTTTTCCAATACTTGGGAATAAAAGTAAATACGTCAAATTCTGAGAAGAGAACCCAAAAGGCAATCAGGTTGCCCACAGATGAAGCTACTAGGATCCAGACAGGAGAAAAAAACATGAAGATCTACAGCCCAACAGCCACTGCAACTACTGACACACACATTTGATGAACACTCTAGGGTCTGTGGTGAGAAAAAAAGCAACAATGTTTGGAACTGAAAAAGGCTGGCTGTTATCGAGAAGCAATGGAACCTCCTGGATTCCTTGCCTAACCATTTCTGATCAGGCTGGGAAGGGTTCATAAAACTACAAACTACAACAGCATACCAAATGTTGTTTTTATAAAGGAAAGAAACCATATACTAAAAAAAGCAATTTATTCTTCTATAAAGGTGGTTATACCGAGGCGCTAGAATAAAAAAAGGCTACAAAAAGACACTCCTATATATTACATTGCTAATCACATCAATCAATTAAACAATCAGCTTTTAAAGCACACTTCAATTCATTTCGTTGTTTAAACCTTTAGGAATCAATGTATTATACTTTAAAATATAAATACTTTCTTTATACAATAATCTGTACTTTTCCGTTATCAGGGCAACAGTTGTAACACGGTAGCAGATGCAAGCAGTCATCGCACGGCTGTTAGCCCTGAAGCATTTTTTTTTTTGAAATACGAAAGAAACACTGAACCTAGTACAAAGCAGGATTTTTTTACTACAAAAAAACCTGTCCCTAGAGGATGGCCCTTTCTTTATCACGCTCTCTTAAAAATGCCCCAGAAAGGCATATGGGTTTCTGTGTCTTGCTACAGAATGTTTGGAAAAGCTAATCATTCTGTTAAATCTGTCACTAGCCAACTCTTAACTTTGCAGAGTGTTTATTATCCAAGCCTTTCACTGTTAACTTTAGCACAAGTGCAAACAGAATCACTCAAGAAAAGTAGACATGACACTGTGAAGTTTTTGTGCGCAACTAGAATACTGGCTGCGAAGCACATGGTGAATTTAGGGATTGCACAAGGTGCCCGGTCTCCATTTTGAACACAAAAAGCATGTTGCACCTTAGGGATGGACAAAATCTGTTAGCAGTTGTGCTTTGTCATGAACCAAATCTTTTATTTGGAATGACTGTGGCATCATTAAGCAAGTATCGATTTTTGATAATTTCTCAACTGTTTATCGCAATGCTTTAAAAATTCTATAAACTTGGTTAACCAACGAGAAAGTTGCTCAGAGCATCATACTATGACAGATTGGTTGCCCGCTGTTGGAGGAATACTGGGGTAGTGGCGTTTGGGGAACATTTAAAATAAATTCCTTTTAAGCACAACACTTTTAGTGTAGGGATAATAAACTACTTGCTGCAGTGTTAACACAATTTTGATGGGTGTTGATCTTTGAAATTTCACAGAGACCGCCGGAAGGAGAGTAGTTTGAAGGTGATACAATCAACTGTTCACCACCTTATACTGCAGTGGTGTGGTAGGGACACACAATAGGGACCGTCTTGCACAAAGACATACCTGTCAACTTCTTAGAGTAAGAAATCTCTTAACCTACACAACGCTATTACAATTTATAAAATCAGCGGCTGTGACAGTATTGCGAGAACCTTCTTCCATGGTATAAGTGTTGCCCCGATAACGGAAAAGTACCCAATAATCTGTTTCAATAACTCATCTGTACCATCCATGCATTCAATTTGTTCTAAAATTGTACACTGTAACAAATCAGCATTACTTTCAGGAAATGCATAGCAATCATTTTTTCTTCTCTGCAATTTTTTACGTTGCTTAAATGTTCCATAAACCTTATTCGGAACTCTCTTTTTGTCTCACCTATATAATATAGGTGATAAGGACATTTCAGAGCATATATGACTCCCTTGCTTTTACAAGATAATGTACCTCTAGATTCAAATCTTATACCATTTATTCTATGAAAAGTAGTTACAGTGTGGGTGCATATATTGCACCTACCACATTTCACCATATCCTTCCATTTCATCTACCCTGGGAATGGATCTTGTATGGCTCTTTTTAAGAGCAAGTTCTGGACCTCTTTCTTTTTCTTGGCTGCAGCTTTTCGACTGGGTTAGATGTCTGGGAAAAACACTTTAATCTGTATACCAAAGTTTTTTTTTCAGGACTATTAAGATAATGGCAACTATTTGTATTTCTGGGGATCTAGAAATACATCCTATATAATTTTTTTGTAAACTACAGAAGAGCCCTACACTTGTATTTAAGAAAAAGGTACAAAGATCAAGTTATAGCTTAGAAAATAGCTTTTACTCCTGTTTATTAACAATGTGTGAATTTGATGCTTATGTTGCATGTTTTTTTTTTGTTTGTTTTTTTTTTTTTTTTTTAAGAGTAAGACGAAAGCAGTTGGGCAATAAATAAGCAATGTCATCTCTTCCTTGTGATTATGGGGTGGTAAATATGGTTTTATATTAGGGAGTTTGTTGTTACTTAAGCAATTATGGATTAGAGTAAAATAACATTATTGAAGTGTGTATACAACAGTTTACAGTAAACTGCCACAGTTGCATTTAAATTGTGAGAGATGGAAGATGGATATGGATACACCCTACATTTAAAAGGATGGAAGATAATTTCCTACTGATGCTTATGGAATGTAGAGGCTTAAGAAGAAACTTGAATGAAAGGTGGCATAATGGTTAAGATGTTTAACTTGCAAACACAAGGTACAGGGTTTGATTCTCACCTTTGAAGGGAAATTGGCTAGGCTTAAAAACAGCTTGCAAGAGTAGCTAGCCTAGTACAAACTCGTGAACTAAGCCTTTATTTAGGTGTCCAAGATTGGGCTTGTTTAATCCTGGCAGGCATGATTCAGATTGTGATAATAGACTATAGCCAAAATATGGAAGGCATGTAATGTGATAAATTTTACCAACACTGCAGACTACACTTTAACTTGTCTGGGAAGGATATTTATTTACTTTATTTTACATTTGTTGACCTGGTGAGTCCGACTGGATACATATCCATTTTCAGCAGAGACCCAGGGAGAAAAGCTCCACAAATAAATTACAAGCAATTATAAGGAGTATAACAGCAGCTATCTTATTTACATAGCACATAAGCATGAAAATAAAAATTGGATACATAGAATAAAAAAACATCTTTTACGATTTTTTTATAGTTAGAAAAAGAGTCAATACATAAGAATTACAGAATAAGATACAAAGGTTAGAGTTGCATCTTTTAAATTTTATACAGTTAGACTGCGTACAAGTTTGACGTAGGTCAGGTTGATAGTAGTAAGTAAAACAGAGTTGAGTGGTAAGATATATAGGCTAAATATAAAAGCAAGTGTTAAGATGGAGAAAGAAAATTATAAAAAGCTGCCTAGCAGTGTTTTAGTGCCCCTATATGCATAGGTACTAATTGAGAGGCCAGGTGTAGGGGGGGGGGGGGTGACACTGCGAGAAAGCTGGAAATAAAAAAAAAAAAAAGCCACAGTTCCTCTTAGCAGTATAGTTCTGAAAGAGAGACCAGGAGATTAGAGAAGAGGGCGGATATAGTTGGGGAGGTTAGCCTGGGGGTGAAAATCAGGTTGTTGACTTTAAAAAATACTTCTGATAGGGGAAAAGAAAAACGGTCACCTCTTTCTTTGATGGCTATGCTGATGGGTCAGATACCAAAAAAGATGACCTCAGTGAAAGTGACTTACTCCATTGTAAGCCTGTCAATTCAGAAAGACGTGCTCTCAGTATAAGTGCTTACTCTGGTGTGAGGCCTATCGAGAAACAGACTTACACCAGGGGACAGACTCAAAAAACACTGCTCTCAGTGGTGTATTACAGCTGAGTAAGTCACATATGCAGACAGTGGATCTCTTGGAATGGAGACCTACATCTCGGTTGAAACACGGGCATGATATAGACAGGTAAGGTGTGTCCACCTATAATGTGATGTATGAACACAAGAAGTTATAAAACACCTTACATGACAAGACTGTTGCCCTCTGGACTGGGTAAAGGAAACTGATGCACGGAATGTGACACTGGTATATATATAACAGAATAAAGTATACATGTATGAGAAAACAGACTACCTATTAAAGAAGGGATGACTTGGAGAACAGGTAGAGTTTTCAGCTAAACGCATTGTCTTAGACTAAAGTAATGGGCAAATAATTTTTTTTTGAGACAGAGAGAGGTAGAACAACATATATACTGTACATGAATTTACAGACATGGTAAGCAGTAAGAGGAAGTAAAACAAATACAGCAGAAGAGATGCTGAGCATATAGTATGTAGTTCACTGAAGTTGAGAACAGGGTGATTTTGGGGGGGTATTTATTGGACTTCGGTTATATCTAGTTTTCACCATAAAGAAATCACTTTAAAATAGAATGCATATGTGTTTAACAATTTGATCACCCAGTCACTGAGCAATGCAAAGGCAGAAGACCAGAAAAGTTAAACATATGTTGTAAAGAGAACAAGGAAACAGCATTGCAGTATCATAAAGGAAGTGGAGATAACTGATTTGCTATGCAAATGTATGTACAAAATAGAAGTGGAAGGTGTCATGTCTCATATATTCTATATATATATACATATATATATATATATATATATATATATATATATATACATATACATACATATACATATATATATGTCTTCTATATTTTCCAACTCAATTGGCAAAATTTGGAATCAACTTCCACCAGACCTCACAACACTGACTTCTATTCCACTATTTAAATCCAATCTAAGACTCTACCTAAACAACCACAGGCTATATCCTGTAACGACCCTGGGTAACCTTTCTCACTCACCCTGCTTCCCCTCTTTACTCTTCACCTGGCCTTCTTCATCATTTCTCTAGCTTACTTAACTTTCCCTCTTATTAATCCATCTCTCTATCCCTCTTTATTCATTCATATTTCTTAACCTAAATACTGATGTCTTTGAATAACACACCTTAACCTAGCATTTTTATCTAATCTAGACTTCTGCTTTGCCTCACATAGAAATCAATTTCTGATATAGCCTGTAATTAACCTATGACATTGTTTTTATTTTTCATTTTTATTTTTATTCTTATTTTTATTGTATAAGTTTTTGTATATTTTTTATCTTGTTAAGTAGTAGTTAGTGGAGCTTTTCTCCTCGGGCCTCCACTGAAAATGGACTTGTATCCAGTTGGACTAGCCCGGTTAACAAATGTAAAATAAAATAAATAAATAAAATGAGGGGTTTGCAAATACTGTAAAATAAGTTATGTTTTATATACGTAATGGCAATAAAGAGTTTTTTCCTCAAAAAAGAATAAATTAATAAAATAAAACCCATGGCTTCTTAAATGCTGCAGCGTAACTTTCTAGGCATTGTTCCAACTACTGATTAACTTTCAAAGCACACTTTTCTTGCAAATTAGTCAGCAGTAAAAAAAAAAAAATTAGAGGCTACCAATGAAAACTTCCAGATTCTCTTTTAGTCTGTTTCTGCTGATTTCCCCACTGTGCTAATACATACAACACTGTGCATGCACAGTACACCAGCAGCAAAGTTTTTACTTTCCTAGAAGTGCCACCCCAACCTCCATGAACTGCTGGAGTTCACTTTTTTCTTTATTCAGCTAATACTAAAGCTTCCTCTAACACTACTTATAACCTCTGTAGATGGCAGCTAATGAGAAGAAAAAAAATGGTTAAGTGTATTGCTGGAAAAGAGACAAAAACTGAAAAAAAGTACAGTTGTGTAGTTAAACTTACCATAACAGCAGATGTTCAAATGTCCACTGCTGCAGTTAGCCTTAGCTATATGGGTTATATCCTTCCAAGGATGTAACAGCTGGCCACCTTCCAAAGTTTACGGGCATCCTCAATGCACCCAATCCATTAGTCAGCATGAGATGAACTGACTAAAAAGACAAGTCTGGTCACCGAGCCCTTCAGAGCTTTCATGTCAGAGGAGAGAAAGAGATGGAGGCGGAGCCCAGAAAGGACAATCCTAGGAAGAACAAAAAAAATAAGTCTTCATACGCCGACGTAAACAACACACCAAAAAATAAGTGGATGGAAGGGGGAACAGCTACTGCAGCAGTGATCATTTAAACAGACTGCTAGATAAGTTTACATTCATCATACTGATCATTGCTGCAGCAGCCTTAGCTGTAGAGGTAGAGTACCCTAACTTACTACATTTAAGAGGTAGAAGGGGAAGGGTCAAGCAGCCCCCTGGAAGGTGATGCTAGCAAAGCCTGATCTAGACCTAGATAAGGAATCAAGCTTGTAATGCCTTTTAAATATATGCATAAAGGACTAAGCTGCTGCTTCTAGAATACTTCTAGAATCCAATCTTTTCCAAAAAGGCTACAGATGAAGCCAAGGCCCTGGTAAAGAAGACCTTGACCCTGCCTGGAAAGTTTTTGTTACGGTAGGAATAACAAAAGGTAATAGCCTTAGACAACCATTTAGAAATAATCTGTTTTGACACAGGTTGTCCCTGCTTACCTTCCCAAGAAATTAACAACTGATCTGAAGATCTGAAAGATTTACCTCTTTAAAGATAGTACCAGAGTTGTTTGTGGACAATGAAGTTGTGAAGCATCCTTTCTCCCTCATCTTTAGGTTCAGGAAAGAAAACCGTGAGAAGGACAGTTTGGCTTAAACTATACTCAGATGCCACTTTAAGAATGAATGCTTTTTTATGACTGAAACAATCGGGTCTCTGTGAAAAATGAGGTAAGGCTGACTCATCATAAGACCTCAGATAGTCTTCCACGTTAAGGAACTCAAGTCATACAAATTAGCTGATTCAAATGTAGCAGGTGTTAACTTCTCCAACACAAAATTAAGATTCTAAAGAGAAGCCAAGGGTTTTTTTGAAGGCCGCTTGTGCAAAATCCCTTTCTAGAACATTTTAATATGAGAATGCATTGAAAGAGGAGGATCTATCAGCAGCCATGCTGAAAAGGCCAATAAACAAACTTCGAAAGAGGAGGACTAAGAAAGTCCATAGGACAGTAACAAACATAAAAATTATAAAACCTGAAAAACACAAGCCCTGAAATTCTGCTGGTTGTGTTGTTGGCACCAACAGAAAACCTTTTACATTTACTAATATGACTTTCTAGTAGCAGGCTTTGCTTCATTTAGAACCTGCTGCACATCCTCAGAAAACAGCTGCCTAAAGGGAATTAAGACCCCTATCATCCAGACAGACACTTAAAAGTTGACTGGGGATGGAGTGTATCAAACACCTCTCATCTCGGTTTGAGGAGATCCAGTCTGTGAAGACGCTTGTGGTAATTGCCCCTGGCCATTTCCAAAAAAAGGGAAAACCACTGTTGCATGGGCCAGAAGGGAGTCACCACAATAATCTTGAGGGATTCCCTCTGAATCCTTAGAAGTACCCTGGATATTAATGTAAAGGTAGAAAAGCATACATTAAGATTTTTTTGTCAAAAGAAAAGTAAAGGCATCTGTCTTCCAGCAAGGAGTCCTGGAGCAGAAACTTGCCAGCTGATTGTTCAGAGAGGAGGCAAATAGCTCACCCTGATGAACTCCCCAAAGATGGATCAAATCTTGGAAGACCCCCTTGATCTAGTTTCCATTCATGAAGGTCTACCCTTGTCCACCACACAATTTTGCTCCACTGGCATGTCGGATTCTTGTACAGTGAGACTCTGCTATGAAGTTATATCCCACGCTAACCTGGCTAGTCTGCAAGGGCGGTACAACCTGCCCCCCCCCCCCTTGACAGTTGTACTAAACGACTGTGGTTTGAGTTTAACAACTTGGAGATCTGAGGCTACCAAAGATGATTCAGAGAGTTGAGTGCCTTGACCAGGGCAAACATCTATTTTAAATGTATGTGTTTGTGTCTGTCCTTATTGCCCCATACAACTTTTTCTTCCCTCCTGAAACTGCTCTCCATACAACTTTTTCTTTTATCCCTCCTGAAACTGCTCCCCAAACAATGTCTGATGCAACTGTGGTGACTGAATGCTTTGGACACGGAGACAGAAGGCGAGACTTGGATTTAGGGATATTTACTGTCTCCACCAAGTGATTTCTCTTCTGACAAACCCCCAGCACTAGGATTTGAAAAAGATAAAGGATGTTGGTGATGGGACCAGAGACTTCAGTTACCTTTGTATCTTTCTGGTGGAGTCTTGCCATGGGTATCCAGAGAATCAGACACCATGAGCTCCAAAATCATGAGGTATTCCCTCTTAGTGACCAAAGTCTGAGTGGAAAACCTTAGCAATAGATCTAGATGTAGATCAGTTTTTTTTTTTCTGTGGAAGAAAAGCTCTTTGAACTGAAGTGTGCAGCTGACACCCTAAATATACAATGCTGTGTGAAGGATTGTAAAAAGACTTTTGAATGTTCACTTGGAATCACATCTCGTCTAAGAGCTCTCTCACCCAACTGAGAGATTCCTGACACTTTGAAAAAGACTGTACAAAGATAAGCAAGCCATCTAAACATGAAAAAATGTGGATAACTCTGTAGCCTGCAATGATCTATAACTGGAGCTAGATGCTTTGTCAACACTCTTAGTGTAATGTATAGCCCAAAGGCATAAAGCAGAGAACTGAATTTAATTCAGACATACAAACCTTAGGAAATGCCTGAAGTCTGGATAAATAGCATGCAACGATAAGCATATTTGTGTAGGTACAGCATTTTGAACCTTCACACCATCACAAACAGGTTTAGTACAGAAAGATCCAGAACTGTTCTCCAAGCATTTTCCTTCTTTGGCACTAAACAAAATCCTTAAAATCCCTGAATAAAAACCTTTCCCAAATTGTGAAGGAGGAACTGCTTCTATCCCTGGGCCAGCACGTGTTGAAGAACAATGTAAAATAGGAGTATTTCTTGTCTAGCAGTTGAATAATTAACACAAACACATCCCGAAAGGCGGGAAAGGATTTCCTCCCACTGTCATCTGTAATCTCATTGTTCATGTGAAGAAAATGAAAACACTGTTATTTGAGTTAGCATGTCTGGCAAGAGATACGAGTGTACTCTGGATTAACTTGTATGGTATTGCCAGCATGTCTACTTGTCAGAAAGTGTAAATATGTTTTAAAATGTTGAGTATTTTCCTGTTTAAACAGAATGTTTAAAGACTCTGTCAGTGTTTTGATACATTTCTAATTGAACATTTGTGAGGGACATTCTAAAGTGCAAACTGTGGAGAGTTAGCTGAACAGTGGAAGATGTCATTAGAATGTTCCCGATTGCCAAGTGAGGATTTTTTTCAAACAGCTGTTATTTTTTTTTAAATAAGATAGTTCAGACTGCAGTTTGTCAAGTGCTGAGCAGTTGGTGAAGTACAGTCAGTAAAAGTGCTGTGCAGTCAGTGGACATCCATGAAAGAGAACTCACCAAAAACTATAAGCCTGCCTTTTGCCTTGTTATGTGTTAGATTAGATCAGAGACAGTATTCCTTAGTTAGATTAGGAAAGCTTAGTTATTAAGATATAGAGTTTTTCTAGAATAATGGACTTCTATCCTGCAGTTTAATTTTACATTTCTGGTGACTGAGTTCTGCTGTTTATTGAAAGCTATTGATTTACATTCTTGAAATCATTTTACTTATTTTTAAATGTTAACATTATGGCTGGAAATCAGTGTTTTTCTTTAGAGATCAGACAGTGCCTATACCGGTTTGATACTCCCTAGGTCCCCTTGAAGGCCTGGCTGTTCTGGATATAGCTATCATTTATTTTGATATTAAATTTTCATATTTGGACACCCCTTTAGAAGGGCATGAAGACACTCTTAATTGGTGGCAGCATTACAGTATTATTTTGGGGAAGGGACACAGCTGGAAATCTGTGTCAGGCTTTCCCAGAAGTGTTTGGATGTGTGAGATTTAAATTAAACTTGAGTGTGACTGTATCAGAGGTCTTAAACTGGGACACATTGCTCTGCAGTGTATACAAAGAAAATACATTTGGGGTGGACAGAAGTACATAGTCCAGTCCCAGGAAAACAGAGCATGCTCCTGTTGTGCTCTTAGGGGAAAACTGTGAAAGATTACTTCTGTTTAAGAGACAGTCTCATTGGCGTCAGTAGTGAGGATTGAAGCTCCTTGGTTACTAACCCAGGATAGTAAGGGGTGTCATTTAATTGTTGGCAGTCTAGTGGGATATAGCCGGATGTTACAGTTCACACCATCTGAGAGGTTTTGAGAAGGCAGTCAGGTAACCCTCCACAAAACAGTACCAGTGGCCATAGCCATTGTAGTAGTATCTAGTGAATCTTAAACACACTGTAAATGAGACATGACTTGGAAAATGGAAGAACTTGATTATTTAAAACAGATTTTCCTAACAAAAAAAACTACACACAAAACATTCCTCATATTTTCATGATTAGTCTAAATAAACGTTAACATACAAGCCTGACAATCAAAATTTTGAAAATCAAAGTTGCAGAAGCATACCCTTTTTCCCATACTTACCAATAATCTTCGAATTCTTGTCACAAAGAGTAGGCTTGCAATTAATGTTTATTAGCAGTAGGATTAACTAAAGACATATCTTCTGGGTCAGGTTTGGGAAGAGTATACAAAAACTTAAAAGATTGAGGAACTTCACACATTCTATCTGCCTTTTTAGGGGCAGTAGGCTGACTATAAAAAATAGCATTCAGAGACACACATTCTCCAAAGATGACAGAACTGGAGGAACGGGTGAAGGTTCTAGAAATTCCTCCTGTAACAACTCATTTTCTGAGAGACTGAAAAACCTCAGTGCTCTCCCTCTGAAAACACTGGCACATTCTAGAAATAGTCTTAGAGAAAGATAACTTCCAGAGGGAAAAGCAGAGAACCCCCCCACAGGGATAATCAGAAACAGAGATCTCCTTTGAGTCTGAAACAGAGTTTTCTCCTTAGATTTCTGAATCTGTCCAGATTCAGAATACTGAATCTCTTCAGGAAAAGAGGACTCGCTCACTGTTTTACATGAAACCAGCCTTTAAGAACGATGAATAGCTTCAACTAAACCCTTAGCCAGATCCAGTAAACTACTTGTACCTATGAAAATTTGAGGCGGAGCAGATACAATGTTTCGTTTTCTGTTTCTTTTTGACAGGAAAAATGGGGTCAACACTGTTATTAATGGCAGCAGCAGTTTCCCCAGGGATGGGCACAACATTCAGATGAGATGTCGTCCCAGCTTCCTCTCCCATGACAAAAATGACATTACCCTGCCTACTGAGGGAACCTGAACAGCTGCAGAGGACATGGCTAACCCCCAGTCCATAGTACCTGCAGGTGCTACACCAGAAGGATCCGAGGTACAAGATGTGTGGTTTGAGAAACACTATTGCCGCAGCAGAAATCACCCATCTGCTGTGGACGCCAACTGCTAGCCTGATGTGTTTGCGTGACTTTTTCTTTTTGTGGCTAGAAGAACAGACTGTAGGACCAATAGTTTGTTCCATGTTTAAGCTAAAAGTGCTGCCTAGGAAAATATAAAGACCAAGTAATTTTTTTTTTTTACAAAAAGGAACTTTAAAGTAATATGACAGCCTCCAAAAGTAAACCAAACCCAATTTCTCCAGAGACAAAATTGTTTTAGATTGCTTTCAAACAACTTTTTAACTTACAGGAAAAAAGTGAGTTCCTGTTTTAAAAATACAGTTAAGTCTCATGACAGTCCATTAATACACAAACTCCTACTGAAAATAACTTTCCTAAACAGGAAAGTACAATAAAACATTTTTTTTAATGTGGAAAGTCCCCCCCTCCCAATGGAACTTAGCTGCTCAGCAAATGAACAGCACAAGCCAACTATTAATCCTTGAAAGTTTACAGAGGAGCACTCTGTTTAATGGCACTAAAGCTCTTAAGGGTTTGACACCAAAGTCTGTCTTTTTAGTCAGCTCAACTCAAGCTATCAGTTTTAGATGCGTGGCAGGTGCCCTGAAGCTTCAGATTCTGACCAGCTGTTATATCCTTGGCAGGATAAAACCCCATATAAGCTAAGGGTATCAAAGCAGTGATGAATATGATGACCATCATTTCATCCATATTTGCCATCAATTTAAACACAACTTTTTCACAAAATTACATTTAATGGTATGCAGTCAACTACACAGTAAGACAACCTTTTAAAAAAATATGCATCTTTTAATAAACTGCAACAAAATAGCTACAACTAAACTAAAATCTGTCAAGACACTACTAACTTAAGACTCCAAAACAATTTACTCTGCAGCCAAATCACCAATCTTTTTTCCTTCTTCTATTTATGACTTATAAAATAAAACTGTTAAAAGTATGCACATGTTTGACTATTTTCAAACAATCAGTAGAATGGTACATCACACAGTGAAAGCAATAATGACAGGAAATTATTAACAAAAAGGTATTTAGCCAGACTGCATAACTGCTTGCAGGAAACGAGAACACTATTTACCTGTGCTCGACCACTGAGATCCAATTGTTTCCATAATTGAAAATCTAAACAGAGATCTCGCCAGTACTTGCAAACTAGAGATGCACAAAGGCCACGTTCATCCAGCGATAAATTAGAAAAGATCTACAAACAACAAAATAAAAAATAAGTACTTCAAATTACTATTAAAAAAAATAGTGTTTTAAAGTGCTGTTATCAATGGTATTAAAATGAAGAAGTCAGAATGTCACAGCAGCACACAAAACTTACTGGTAGTAGGAAAAAGAACCACCACAGCATCAGTCTGATTTTGTTAATAAAAAGAATTACATTTTATTACCAAATAAGACTGAAGTGCACTTTCTATATGGGTACTGCTAAATGTGAATCCAACTACAAATCAGTGCTAGCAGATTTCATAAATGCTAAACCATTTCCTAATTTTTTTATTTTACTTTCTTCTCCACTGTTGTTATTGTTTGTCTTTTCCCAGTTAGGGGTCGCCACAGCAGAACTCTGGTCCGCTAATGATTGGCAGTAGATTTTTTATGGTGCCGAGTTGCCAGCCCGACGCCCAACCTTCAACTAAGGCACGCCCATTCACGCATGTCTTTTGGAGGCCACTCAACCATGGGGAGGACATGCAGACTCCACACAGAAGGTTCTCCAGCCGTGAATTGAACAGGAGAACCTCTTGCTGTGAGGCAACAACGCTACCTCTGTACCACCGCGGCTTACTTTCTCCTCCTCTGTAATGAGGCTACATGTTTAAAGTTTTTTTTACATACCTCTGATAAATGCAAGACTGTGCATAATGCGAAGAATTTTCACAATATTCTAGAGAGTACTGGTATAAAATTGTACACACTGATTCCAACCAGAATGCTGCAGAGAAATGTGAACACTGTACAAAAAGCAGTACAAGATCCTGACAGTTCTTAACCCTTTGATTATACGTGACAAATTATCAAAACACTCTTGAAAAGGAATACAGCAAAAATAAAAACTAAGATTTTAAAGTAATAAAAAAATTCACAAAATTAAAACACTTTGGAAATATTTTATTAATTAATGTACTAATGACACAATAATTGCCCAAATGAAATTACCCTACATGAAAACAGACATGGAAACCAGACATACTGCTATTTATTCGTATGCCATCTCACTTTCCTCAATTGCAAGTGTTAATAAGCAGTAGCTATCCAATCTACACCTTGTGTACTGCTACTATGCGAGGTAAAAAAAACATTGACAATAGTTGCACAGAGCTAGTTCTTTTTTGGGTTTTTTTTTTTACAGTGCATCTCATAATCCATAATCATTTTTTTACAGTCTGCCACTGGGAACAGATGTTCTGCTCTTTAAGGAGAGTTGCTGCCTGCATCTTTTAACTAATAACAAAATGAGTAGAAAATCACAACAGCTTGACCACAACATTCTACGTACATCAACTTTATCTACTGTATATCCAGCTTTGTTGGTCAAAGGCTGAATAATGACCAACAAATAACACTTGTGGCAGAATACCAGCAAATACTTAAAGTCAAACATACGAGGGGTATACAGAAAGTAGTTATAGGAAAGGTAGAAAATGCAAACTATGTATAAACAACCCATACAATTAAATGATCACAATCAAGTGATCACTGGTTTGGCTTGTCAGAGAGAGTGTGTGTCTGTGTGCGTGTGTGTGTGTGTGTGTGTGTGTGTGTGTGTGTGTGTGTGTGTGTGTGTGTGTGTGTGTGTGTGTGTGTGTGTGTGTGTGTGTGTGTGTGTGTAACAGAAACAAGTTGAAATACACTGCCTTTTTATATTTTTAAATATCCCTACTAAGCCAACTTGACTGAGCTCCAAGGACCAACTCAGTGACAACTCAAGAGTTCTGTCTTGTAAAATCACTCTCTCAAAGTCAAACCAGTAAACATAGGCAGAGGGAATCAATCTGTAGACTGATGAATCGTGAACTCATATATTCAATTATCTGATCACATTCAGCCCAGTCATATTCGAACATATGAGGTGTACATACTCAAGGTGGAAAATGTGAGGGTAAGGAGGAAGACATTGCATGAAATCAAAAACAGCTACTTGTCTATAGCTAAATGACAGCTTTCTCTGCAGAGGCAGTGAGCATATATATAGAAGCCAAAAGTCATCACTAAAGCCATTATTTCGCTCACCTGATCAAAGACAGCTCAGAAATATTACTGTTGAGATGAATGATTAGGAGGCAGAGTGTCTCAGTTAGAAGACAGTATGGCTTGCAGTGCATGATTATGAAAGTAAAGATGCAATGGATTATTATGACCATTACTTCTCAATAATAAATCACAGTCAGATTTTAGAAGCAACAAAGTCAGAAATTGGCTATCCTGGGGAGAACCGGGAAGAATGATCTCTACAAAAGCAAGGAACATTATGTTGACTTGAATACAGATAATTACCAATATGGCTTATCAGTGAGGAGCAATACATATAAAACAAAACAAAACACTATTATGGCCATTATTTCTTTCACTTAATCACATTCAAGCATCTAAGGCACACAAAGTCAGAAACTGGTTATTGTGGGAGTGGGTCATTGAGGAAGGGAGAATATGCTGTGTCTGAAAGCAAAGGACAATACTTAATTGTAGTTGAAAAGCTGCTGATAAAATTTTTGGAGCATTGGCAAGATACAGCATATGTCTAAGAGTGACAAGATGAAACATCACCATGGTGATTATTTCTTTCACTTGGTCAAACAGTAGGGATGTACATAGCCAGAAAGTGACTATTTTGGAGTAGGGAGGCAGGCTGTATAAAGGCAACTGATCTTCAAACAGGATTTCCCCAATGACTCTCCTACATGCACCCTTCTGGTTCATTCATTCCTCCCAAGAGTGTCCGCTAGGCATTCAGTGAAAGGGCAAGAGTCTGTGGGCTCATTTGCTCCCCATGTGGAAAGCCTTATTAACCCATTCACTCGAAGTAGAAGGGAGCAGGCCAGTTTGCTGGTCACATGAACTTTTGTCCCATCCCCAATAACTAAATGTGTCTGTAATTTTTCTTTGTGGAGCTTTTCTCCCCGGGCCTCTGCTGAAAAAGGGCCTTTTCGGCTCAGTCAGACACCCCCGGTTAACAAATGTAAAATAAAATAAAATAAATAAAATAAAAATATGTGGCTTGCAGGCACTGCATCTACTGCTTCTTACAGGTAACACATGCATCTCTGGTGACAGAGTGTATAGACAGTGCAACATAGACCTTCAAGGTTATTTATAGGGATGAATGCCTACTCACTGGTGACCGCTGTCAATACAGTGGGGCAAACAACTTTCATTCATCTGAAGGATGGGCATGCCAGGATAGATTACACACCACCATCCTCCCCACCCAGCCCCTCCAGTGCCACTAATCAAAAACAGGTTTGCAGGGTTGTAAGCAATGTTTCATTCCTCTAACCACAGAGCTGAGATTACAGTTTGCATGTTGTTTTGATTATCGTGTGCCAAAAACTATCTTTGGATTTTCAACTACACACCATGACTATAATATCACATCTCTACTGTGAGGTCTTAAGAGTAAGTTCACAAAGTGCAGCTGTGTACACTTACCATAAATATAGATGTTCAAGTGCGTTCACTGTTGCAGTCATCACACTAGGGTTATCCTGCCAGGGGTAGCTCTCAGTCGGCCCGAATACCAGAGGCTTAGTATTTCTGTGTTGGTTGCTGTTGCTCCAGGACTGACGTCAGGTCGCCAGTGGTATAAAAACAGGCAGCCAACTCCATTACATCAGTTTTTCTTGCCCCAAATGTCAGGAGCCTCCCCAAATAGGGAGCTAGGTTATGGTGGAATAACACCACCAGTAGAAAGTAAATATCAAATAGCACTGTAAGGAGTGAGGAAGAGAGAGAGACAAGGGGGATGGAGGGTGGTAAATCAGGACTGCAACAGTGAATACACTCAAACATCTACATTTCTGTTAAGTGTACACAACTGTACTATGTTATTCGTGTTTTACTGCTGCAGTCATCATACTTGGGTCGATTCCCAAAGATGAAGAAATGGGTGGAGGCAGTCAAGAAGAGTTGGGGCTGACTAGTATGCCCTGCAGGACTGCGGTTGCAAAGCCTGCCCTGGATTTGGAAAAGATAGGCAGGTGGTAATGCTTGGTGAAGGTATGAACAAAACTCCATGTTGCAGCCTTCAGGATGTCCCTGGTAGTGACTCCTCTGAGAAAAGCTGCAGAGGTGGAAACTGCCCTAGTGGAATGCATTCCGACCCCCTGTGGGGAGTGATTTCCCATGGTGTTTGTAGCAGAAATGGATACAGTGCGCTATCCATTAGGAATTTTTTTTTTTTTATATGGTCTTGCCCTCTGCCCCTGGTCAGATTTCCTAAAGTGCGTCGTCCTATCCAGGTAGAATCTGATCCGTCTGTGCACATCTAAAGACTGCAGGATCATTTCCCCCTTATTTTGAAGTTTAGGGGCAAAAGGTGGGAAAATGGATAAATTGGTTGAAAGCCACAATGAACACCACTTTAGGCATGAAAGTTGGGTTAGTCCTGAGGGAGACCCTGTCAGCATGAAAAACTGATGAAGGGTTCCACAGCCATGAGTGCTTGTAGCTCAGACACTCTTCTAGCTGAAGTGATGGCCAAAAGCAAGGCTGTTTTCCAAGAGAGGAATTTTAACTCTGCCAAAGCTGCAGGCTCAAAGGGGGGTATTGTGAGCTTTTCCAACACAAAGTTAGGGTCCCAAGCAGGGATAGGGGCTCTTCTGGGTGGCCTTAGGTTGTTAGCCCCTCTAAGGAACTGCTTGATGAGGGGGTGTGAAAACAGAAGTGGCTCTGTGCTGTAATGAGCAGAGATGGCAGAGGCATGGCTTTTAATAGAAGAGAAGGATATGCCCCTGTGAAGCAGGTCTGCTAGGTAATCCAGGACGAGAGGTAAGGAGGGCTGTGCTGGTTCAGCTCCTTTATCCTGGATCCAGGAGCAATACCTTTTCCACTTGTCAGCATATAATTTTCTAGTCCTGGGTCGTCTGGCTTCATGTATAACGTCAAGGACTTGCTTGCTTAGGCTGGCCACTGCAGGAGAGGTCAAGGAATAAGCTAGGCTGCCAGGTTCAGCGTCTGCAATTGTGGATGCAAGAACTCTCCCTTCTGCTGGGTCAGGAGACTTGGAATCTAAGGGAGGTGCCATGAAGGCAACGGTGACAGACTGCGCAGTAGCGGGTACCAGTGTTGGCGTGGCCAGTTTGGGGCAATCAGGACTGCCCTTGGTGTTTCCTCCCTTATTTTGTGTAACACCCTTGTAAGAAGAGGTAGAGGGGGAAATGCATAGATCGAGAGGTTTACCCATTGGAAGGATAGGGCATCCACTTTCCAGGCCTTGCTGCGAGGTTCCCTGGTGCAGAATTTGCTGATGTTTGTTGTGGGAGGCAAATAGGTCCACCTTCGGGGTACCCCATTTCTGGGTTACGAGGCTGAAGGTGTTGTGGTTTAATTGCCACTTGTGTGGGTCTAAGAGATCTGCTTAAATTGTCTGCCAGAGAGTATTGGTTGCCTGGCAGGAATTGTGCTAGGTGAATCTGCATGGCTGAAGCAGTGTGCCAAAGGGTCTTGGCTAGCCTGCAGAGTGGGTAGGAGTGGGTTCCGCCCTGCTTGCTGATGTACCACATCACTGTGGTGTTGTCCGTTTTGATTAGTAGAGGCCCCGGAGAGAGTAAGGGTCTGAATGCTATCAGAGCATGCTGAACAGCTAGCATCTCTTTTTGGTTGATGTGCAGATGAATTTGATTTGGGCTCCAGAGGCCCTGAATCCACCTGCCATCCAGGTGTGCACCCCAGGCATAGTCTGATGATTCTGTGGTTAGGATCTGGGTGGCATGGGGTTGTGAAAAGGGAAGTTTCTTGTTGTGGTTGCATGCTGCTGCCCACCAAAGAAAATCATTCCTTAGACAAGGTATCATAGGTATAATAGTTTTCAGGTCCTGACAATGTTGACACCAAAGGCTTTTTAAGTACCACTGAAGTTTCCTCATATGCAGTCTGGCATATGGAATTAGTAGAATGCAGAAGACCATGAACCCTAGAGCTTGCAGGGTTTTCCTTGCGGATAACTGGGTTCTGGTGGCCAGTTGAGAGAAGTAGCCTGTCAGATAGGCTTGTTTTTCTGGAGTAAGGAATGCCATCTGGGATGCTGTATCCAGGCTTGCTCCCAGGAATATAACTGAATCAGGCAGTCATCCAAGTACGGGTAAATTTGAATATTTCTTTGTCTGCAAAAAACAATGGCTGGAGCCAGACATTTTGTGAAAACTCTGGGAGCAGTGGCTAAGCCAAAGGGAAGTGCAGAGAACTGACAATGCATAGATCCTGCCCTGAAACATAGAGATTTCCTGCAAGAGTCTCTGACTGGGATGTGAAAACAGGCCTCTTTTAGGTCTAGGGTGGCTAACCAGACATCTTTGGATAGCATAGGAAGAAGCTGCCGGAGGGTGAGCATTTTGAATTTTGGTACCACCAGGAAGGTATTTAGAATGGATAGATCTAGGATTGGGCACCAGGTGCCCTCTTTTCTGGGTACCAGGAAAAAAGTCTGGAATAGAAAAGTACAGTTTTGTACCTACCATAAATGTAGATGTTCGAGGATCCACATTGCTGCAGTCATAACCTGTGGGTAGTCCGCTGTCCTCGGTCGGCCCGAATACCAAAGAGTTAGACTGGCGTCGGTCATGGGCGCCCGGAGCGGACGTCAGTACGTAGTAGTACTTAAGCGCATGACCGACGCCATATCCTCAGTCTTTCTTGCCCCAGATGTCAGAAGGCCTTAAAAAGAAAAGGCCAGAGCCACAAAAGGAGAAAAATAATAATAATTATCCCCAAGGAACAATAATAACAAACAACAACAACACCCCCAAACCAAAGAGGGGAAGGAGGGAGGGAAAATAGGACTGCAGCAATGTGGATCCTCAAACATCTACATTTATGGTAGGTACAAAACTGTACTATGTTCTTCGTCTCACATTGCTGCAGTCATAACCTGTGGGTAGAATCCCAAAGCAAAGGAAAAGGGAGGCTGGCAAACTAAAAGGCATTAGGGGCTGCTAACATGCCCTATAAGACTGCAGTGGCAAACCCAGCCCTGGACTTGGAGAAAAGAGGGAGATGATAATGCTTAGTAAAAGTATGAACTGAACTCCAAGTAGCTGCTTCCAAAATGTCCTTAGTAGCTACACCCCTCAAAAAAGCAGTAGAAGTGGCCGTAGCCCTAGTGGAATGAGGTCTAATCCCAGCAGGAACATTCTTCCCATGATGAGAATAACAAAAAGCAATGCAATTACCAATCCACTTCGAAATAGTCTGCTTTGAAACAGCTTTCCCTTGTGAACCCAAAGTAAAAGTAACAAATAACTGTTGAGTCTGTCTGAACTCCTTAGTTCTGCTCAAATAATAACTCAACTGCCTGTGTATATCCAAAGAATGCAAGATTTTTTCCCCCTTATTTTGGGGATCAGCATAAAAGGTAGGCAAATGGATAGACTGGTTCAAGGCCACATTAGAAATCACTTTTGGCATGAAAGTAGGGTTAGTACGCAAAGAAACTCTATCCTTATGGAATATTAGAAAAGGTTCAACTGCCATGAGAGCCTGCAATTCAGATACCCTTCTGGCAGAAGTAATGGCCAACAAAAAGGCAGTCTTCCAAGACAAAAACTTCAATTCAGACGTAGCTGCAGGTTCAAAAGGAGGCAAAGTAAGCTTCTCCAACACAAAATTGAGATCCCAGGAAGGAGTAGGAGCTCTACTTGGGGGTCTTATATTTTTTGCCCCTCTAAGAAATTGCTTAAACAAAGGGTGAGAAAATAAAGGAGGGTCACAATCATAGTGAGCAGAAATGGCTGCAGCATGAACCTTCACAGAGGAAAACGACAAACCCTTGTCCAGTAATTCAGTAAGGTACTGCAGTGTACAACTCAAATTAGGTACCGAGACATCAAAATCCTTTGTTGTGCTCCAAAGAAAAAATCTCTTCCATTTATCAGCATAAACTTTTCTAGTGCTAGGCCGCCTAGCTTCCAAAATGACATCCAAAACCTGCTGGGAAGCTGAGAACCCCCAGGCTCTAAAACAGAATACGCCAGGCTGTTAGATGCAGGGACTGCACCCTGACATTGAGCAAATGACTGCTTGACTGGGACAACAAATGAGGAAGCTGTGGTAAAGGCCAAGGAGGCTCCTGAATTAGACTTCTCAGCAGAGGATACCAGTGCTGACGTGGCCAATCTGGTGCTATTAAAATCATGCAAGGCTTGTCCCTCCTGACTTTCAAGAGTACCTTGGTAAGGAGAGGCAGAGGAGGAAAAGCACAGACGTGAAGGTTGTTCCAACTGAAAGATAGAGCGTCCACTTTCCAAGCTTTTGGGTGAAACATCCTTGTGCAAAATTTTGGTAGTTGGAAATTTAGAGGAGAAGCGAACAGATCTATGACTGGAGTTCCCCAAGCCACTGTCAACTGTTGAAATACCTGAGGATCCAATTTCCACTAGTGGGGATCCACAATTTGTCTGCTCAATACATCTGCTAAGGAGTTCTGTGCTCCTGGCAGAAACCGTGCTTGAAGAGTGATGTGCAACCCCAGAGCAGTCTCCCACAATATCATAGCTTGTCTGCAAAGAGGGTAAGAATGGGTCCCCCCCTGCTTGTTGATGTACCACATGACTGTAGTGTTGTCTGTTTGAATCAACACCTGTCCTGGTTGAAGTAGGCCCTTGAAAGCCATCAGGGTAAACTGTACTGCTAACATCTCCTTCATGTTGATATGCAAATGCTGTAATTTGGGAGGCCACGTGTCTTGAATCCATTTCCCATTGAAGTGTGCTCCCCAAGCCAGGTCTGAGGCATCCGTCATTAAGATCTGACTCGCCTCTGGTCGGGTCACAGAGTCCCTTGTTTAGGTGACATTCCTGTGCCCACCACAAGAATTCCTTCTGGATGCACGGTATTATTGGAATGACAGTGTCCAAATCGTGGCAGTGTTGAGTCCATACACTTTTGAGATACCATTGTAGCTTCCTCATATGCAGTTTGGCATTGGGAAGTACCAGAATGCAAGATGCCATGAACCCTAAGGCTTGAAGGACTGTCCTTGCAGTCAGCCTGGACCGTACTGATAATTGCTGGAAGTAGAGGTGAAGAGTTCTTTGTTTGTCCGGGGTCAGAAAAGCCATCTGAGAGGCTGTATTCAGTCTCACACCCAGAAAGCACATGTCCTGAGAGGGTACTAGACTGGACTTTGTTTCGTTCACAGAATACCCTAGGCACCTTAAAACTGTCATTACATACTGTAGCTGTTGAAGTAACTTGTCTTTGTCTTGAGCAAGAATCAGGCAATCGTCCAGATAAGGATAAATTTGAATTCCCCTCAGTCTTAAGAAAGCTATTACAGGAGCCAGAACCTTTGTGAACACCCTGGGTGCAGTAGATAAACCAAAGGGCAATGCAGAGAACTGATAATGAGAAGTGCCAGCCAGCAGGAATCTCCTGCAGCTGGGCCTGATAGGAATGTGAAGACAGGCCTCTTTGAGATCCAGAGTTATCATCCAGTGATCTTTGCCTAGCAGAGGCAGAAGTTGCTGTAATGTTAACATCTTGAACTTTGGAATGTCTAGGTATGTATTGAGAATGGACAAATCCAGAATTGGCCTCCAAGTGTTTCCTTTCTTTGGCACTAGGAATAGACGAGAATAAAACCCTAGGCCTTCTTCTGACGGAGGTACCACCTGGATTGCCCCATCTGTAAAAGCAAAGAAATTTGTTCCTGAGCCTCCAGCCTTTGCCGAGGAGGTACATCTGGCATGCCTTTGAAAGGGGGAAAAGTGTGAAAATAAAACTTGTAGCCTTGATTTATTATGTCCAACACCCATTTGTCCTGGGTGACCAAATGCCAATTTTGCTTGAAAAGTGCCAACTTTCCTCCTAGAGGAGCTGCCAGAAAGGAAGGATCTGGCAGCTGGAGATACAGGTCATTGGGTCTGTTTACGAAAGGCTGACCCCTGCCCTCACCAGAAGATTGTGCAGGAGAACTCCAAGTCCTAGGTCTGAAAGAACCCTGAGAGTGAGCCCTGCCCTACCACGCCTAGATCTGCCCTTAGACTGAAAATCTGAAGAAGGGTAAGACCATCCTCTAGCAGGCCAATTCCTGCTAAACTTAGGGCTGCACTTGCAAAATTCCTTAACTGTCTGCATAGACTTAGCTTTGTCTTCCATCTTTTTCAAAACTGACTCCACAGGGGAACCAAAAAACTTCAGATTGAAGGGGAGCATCCAAAATCCGAGCTTTAACATGTTCTGACAAATTTTGATCTTTAAGCCAGGCATGTCTACGAATAACTGAACCAGTAGCAGCCACCCTGGAAGAAGCCTGAAGGGCATCGAAGCCACACTGCAGGGAATGTTTACCAACCTGATCTGAAGCATGAACCAAGTCCTGCAACTCCTTACACTCTATACCCTCAGATAAAGCATCTACCTTAGATTTCAATTGACCTAACAGAAAGTTCTGATACTTCAGCATATGGAATTGGCAATTTAAAGCCCTCATAGCTAACGTAGAAGAGGTGTACACTTTTTTACCCCACCTATCCAACGCTCTAGAATCTTTATCCAAAGGAACTGGATTCTTAACCACAGAAGCCCTGACACCCTTAGGCCCTTGGATAATAGTTTCCGGGTCAGCTCTAGGGCTCTTATACAAATATTTATGCGCCTCTGGAACTCTGTAATACCTGTCTGGTTTGACAGGGGCAGGGGGTAAAGAATCAGGATTAAGGGAAGCTTCAGAAAAGACATCCTGAACAACATCTAAAACAGGGGGAATTGCCAAAGGTCTATGTTGTGGCAAAAACAAAAATTCCCTAAGCCTCTTACGAGAATCTGAAAAATTCTGACCTTCCCACTTGAAATGCTCCCTCATGGAATGCAAGGTTTGAGAAAAGGAAAAATCCTCTGGAGGGGAAGCAGAAGGACAGGAATCCTCTGCATCCGAATCAGAATAGGGAGGAAAATCCTGAATATCCTCAGCTGAGGACTCAGAGTAATCTGAGGAATGTTCCATTCCCTCTAAATCTGTCTCCACCCTAGGCCTCTTCTCTGGAGGGGGCATAGAACCCCTGATCAAAGTAATCAAATCCTCTGCCATTTTCAACATATGCTTTTTAGGAACAGAACCCGAAGAACCAGGGCTGTGGCCCGTACCAGAAATACCAGGTCTAGCCTTAGCAGGGCCTTTAGTGACTGAAGCAGAAGGCCTAATAACCTTTTGTAAGGATGGAACCACAGAAACTTGAGAAGCACCCTCGGCCTGACCTAACTCCTGAGAGGCCAACTCTTGCAAAATTAAAGGTTCCCCCTGGGATTCAGCCGAGACCTCGGCTGGATCCACAGATTCAACCGTAGATTCCATAGAACCGGCGTCCGCAACAGACGACTCATCCGGTTTGGACCTTAAGGATTTATCTTTTCGTTTTTTTGCAGTAGCGGGCGCCGGAGGATCCGACGGCATGTTGTAGTTACACCGCTTACCGAAAACAAGCCTAGCACAGTCTAATCTGCGTTTAATGGTGTGCTTATTAAATCTAGTGCAAAAGCGACACCCGACTACGTCGTGTTCAGGCCCTAAGCAAGGAATACAGAGAGAATGATAGTCCCTATGAGGTATCGGTTTCCCACAAGAAATACAATTATTAACTTTTTCTGACATCCGGATTAACTGAGGCAAGAAAAGACAAAAATTTTCCCCAACGGGGTACTTAGCCCAACCTGGTCTTCGGTCTGAAACTCGAAAACTGAAAATTTCAGAACGCCGAAACGGCACTTGCAAACGCTGCTTCTGCTTCGGACCACGCGGCAAGAAAGACTGAGGATATGGCGTCGGTCATGCGCTTAAGTACTACTACGTACTGACGTCAGCTCCGGGCGCCCATGTCCGACGCCAGCCTAACTCTTTGGTATTCGGGCCGACCGAGGACAGCGGGCTACCCACAGGTTATGACTGCAGCAATGTGAGACGAAGAACATCCTTGGCCTATCTGGGCTGCAGGAACAGGCTGAATTAACCTCATGGACAGCAGGGAATGAACTTGGTTTTGTGCCTCTGCCCACTGGTTTGGAGGAAGATCTAGGAACCCTTTTGGGGTTGTCAGTGTGTGGAAATAAAATTTGTACCCCTGGGACACTATGTTGAGGACCTATCGATCTTTGGTGATGGAGGCCCAATTTTGTTTGCATGGGAGGCAAGTTTTCCTCCTAGGGGCACAAGCAGGTGGGCAGAGGTAAGAGGTGGAGTTGAAAAGCCATTGTGAATTCTTTCCATAAGGGGGTGGCTTAGCACTCCCTGTTTTAGAAGTGGCGGTACTCCATTGCTTAGATCTCTGCATTCCCTGGGCCTGCTGTCTGGAGGGGGGGGGGGGGAGTCTACTTCCCCTAGGTCTAGTCTGAGCTGGCTTAGAGGGGGCTGGAGAGGACCAGTGTTTTGAAGGGCAATGCCTACTGAATCTTGGAGGATGAACTCCAAAAAGTCTAAACTGTCTGCATAGATTTAGCTTTTTCTTCCATCTTTTTTAAAACCTCTTCTGCCTTGATGCCAAACAGGGTGTCTTTGTTCAGTGGTGCATCCAATAAGTTTGATTTCACATAGCCTGGAAAAGTCTGTTCCTTAAGCCAAGCATGCCTTCTAAGTGCAGAACCTGTGACTGCTGCCCTGCAGGATGCTTCTAGGGTGTCAAACCCTCATTGCATGGTATGCTTAGTAACTTGGCTTGCAGAATGCATAAGCTCCTGTAATTCTTTATTTTCTGCATAGTCTGGAAAGGTAGATCATTTTTGTTTAATAAATTCCATAGTATGTTGCTGGTATTTCAGCATGTGGAACTGAATTTAATGCTCTATTGGCAAGAGTTGCAGAGGTGTATACTTTTTTATCCCATCTGTCTAAAGCTCGGGAATCCCTGTCTGAAGGGATGGGAGTCTTAGCTGTGGTTGCTTTTATTCCTTTAGGTCCTTGGGAGATGACCTCTGGGTCAGCAGTAGGATTTCTGAAAATAAATTTGTGAGAGTCAGGGAATCTGCAATACCTGCCAGGTTTTCTGGGAGCAGGAGGTAGAGTACCAGGAGTTAAACTGGATTCCATGAAGACATCATCGACAACATCCAGAACAGGAGGAATAGCTAAGGGTATGTGCTGTGGTAAATCTCAAAATTACCAGAGTTTCTTTTTGGACTGAGGATAATCCTGGCATTCCCATTCAAAATGTTCTCTCAAGGTATGTAGGGTTTCACCAAACGAAAAATCTTCTGGAGTAGAGGCAGAAGGAATGGATTCCTCTGCATGTGAATCCTCATAAGCAAATAAGGGCATGTTTTCATAAATCAGAAACCTCAGAGTCGTCAAACTCTTGTCAGATGAAGCTGCTGGGGACAAGTCTCTTTCTTTTAGAAGGGGTAGGCTGGCTTCCCCTAATCAGCATGATAAGGTCTTCTGCCATTTTAAGCATTTGAGATTAAGGCATGGAAGGAGGTGCTTGAGCTTGGGTCGTCGTTTTTTTTTAGGTGTAGTTCATACACTGTGCCTTAGAAACTCGGTAGTTTTAGAAAGAACTGAAGATGCAAAAGTCATCATCGGTTTGTGTCGAATATCGGTAGTGCGAAGAACTTCCTAGGAAGCCGGTGCCTCCACAGCAGCTCCGGACCCATCTAAGGTAAAGACATCCGCAGGTTCCATAGTCAAAGAAAAGTCTTGTGGCATACCAGACTCCAAACAGATCTTGGTAGCAGCCTTTGAATCCATAGAAGCGGGCATCAGGGGCTGCAAAAGCACCTCACTGAGTACCTGCGAACTGGCGACTAGCTTAACGGAAGCATCGTCGGCAGTTTTGGACCTGTGCGGTCTGTCTCTGTCTTTATCCTTATATTTTTATGGAAGATAGATAGTCAGATGGCTTCCCAAAGCCATTTCGGAATACAGAGATAGACAGCGAAAGCATTTAGTTGCAATAAGGGCCTGACAACGTATAGTTCTGGCGCTGAACAAAGCCGATAGCGAGGAATATCGTAGTCTGGGCCTAAACAGGTGACGCAGTAAGAATGGAAATCTCGGTGTGATATTTGTTTTCCACAGGGAGACAATTGGTAACTTTTTCTGACATCGGTTAGAGCAAGAAAAAGGATCACCAATGGGGTACTTAGCTTTAGAAGACTCAAACTTAAATTTCGGAACCGAAAATTCAGGTAGCGGCCGACCGGCACTCGTGCGAACTGCTTCTGCTTCGGGCTACTCAGTAAGAAAGACTGATGTAATGGCGTTGGCTTCCTGTTTTTATACCACTAACAACCTGACGTCAGTCCTGTTGTGACAGCAACCAACGCAGAAATACTAAGTCTCTGGTATTCAGGCCAACTGAGGGCTACCTCTGGCAGGATAACCCTAGTGTGAAGACTGCAACAGTGAAACACAAAGAACATCAAACATTACACTTTCTTACAAGGACAATCAATATAACAAATATGATACTAACTATATTATATAGCATAACTACAACCACTTATTTGTAACTGAAAGTACGTTCAACCATATGAAGCATTTATACTGAAGAAAACAATCCTCAACATATTATATTTTTTATACAAATACAACCACTGCTGATTTGTTATTGAAAGTGTATTCAATCATTTGAAATGGTCATAAAAAGGAAAAAGAAAAAAAAAAAACATAAATTGTAAACTGGCACTCAAATTCAGCATACAATTGTTACATTATCCCTGCACATTAAAAGGTTCAACCTTAGTAGGTTTATAACTTCATATCAAAATTATGTGGTCTACAACTTTTATTAGAAAATAACCAAGTTCAGCAACATAACTACGTATTGAGATTCACCAATAATCAGCTTATGTGGCCACCTGAGTGTATCAGGTTGCCAGTATGCTTTATACTATGCCCCTCTCTCAATTTTTACATGCAGAGCTAGGAATAGGATGCATTCCTAAGTCAAGTTACAACTTCATGAAATCAGTTTTGCTTGTCTTTGACAAGTGCGCTCTTCTCAGCACATGCAAAGTACCTAGACTTGTCTTCTTCTGCAGTTCATATGGCACTAGCTAAACATTTAAGAGTGTTTGGAAATTCTTTTCATGAGCTCAGCTGCTCCTATCACCACTGGAACTATCCGAGTATCCTACTTCCGTAAATCTAGCTTTTTTTTGCACATCTTAATTTACAACTTGTTTTTTTTTCAGTACATAAGACACTACAGTCTCTGAGAGCAGCTATGTCTATAATATAATGAATTATGCTTTTGCCTTTGCCTCCAACTACTATCAGCTTTTCTTCATTCTATTGTCTTAACGTTTGATATGGGTGCTCTCATGTGATCATTACTTAATTTTCATTAATTCTTTGTGATTCAAGTTCACAAATTAGGGGTGGATATATGACTTCTCTTTACGGTATGGAATGCAATACCTATTAACAATATGTCTGTCTTAAGTTTTCAGTGCATCAGAAGTCAGGCATTTATATTTCTTCAAAAACATATTTTTCTGGAAAGATGCCAAAAACAAAACTTCCTGTAGTGGCAAAAGCAACATGACAGTATTAATTTGAGCAATCAGCTACATTTAAAGCTTTAAGGTGGAATGGCAGTATTAGGTACACATTCTACAACTGGCTGTTCTGATATAAATTTTCCATTTTTTTTAAACTAAAGATTGTCAAAAGGGGACTTTGATATGGTCTGTTGTAAAGAAGTACTAGAGATGGTTTTAGATCATGTTACAGTGACAGTCTGGTTCCTGCATTATATACTGTTTCTGCCATGGGTGGCTTATAACTTCTTTTTATGGTTTAGAATGGAATACATATCCAGAATATAGTCTGTGCTGAGTTGTCATATATGTGTGTGTACATACACAGACAGGGAAATTTGACATCATCAAACTCCCTAAATGGCAATGTGGTGGGGATCAAGTTCATTGTGAAGCTGCATTTAAATATACAAGGGCAGAATGTCACTCTTAGGAGCATTCCACATCATCTAAGTATAATTCCCTAACAGTTTTACTAAGACCTATTTAAGTGGTCTCAAGTTAACAGGCTTAATAAGCAACAACAGCCATGGTTTAAACTCCACAAGTCAATACTGCAACATGAATTTGTTGGAATGACCACTTATGTATGACATAATATGGCAATCATTGCACCCTGTACTCCTGTAGCTATATTCTACACAAATGTCCTTTTGTACCACAGGTTTGCAATCTTAAGAGTGGAACAACTCTTTATTATACTTAAAATTACAAACCTTAATTACAATGATGCAAACACTGTCACTTTTATTTATTTTTGTTACAGTACATTGTTTCATGACTTTTAAATCCTTTACAACATATCCTGCATTTTTTTATTTTTCATTTTTGCCTTACTTTGACTTAAAATTTGTTTTAAATATATGTTTTTCATTGGTTAATGCTTTTAACTGTGCACTAACAGTTTCAAATTACTCTGCACGCTCACAGTTTTTGATAAGTTTCTAACTCTTCAAAGCCCTTCCCCACATCATTTTACAGCACAAATTGTTTTGTCTCTTATTAAAAAAGCATGCAGATCGCAAGATGTACAGTTTTGCCTACATTTTTCCAGCTCAGCAATACTTGCATCTACAGTCTCAGTACGGCCTTATGCTCTTATAAAGTGCAAATGTGTCTCTTTCCCTGGCCTACTCCTGCACCTAAAGGGTTTGCTTCTCCTATACCTACAGTAGATACTGGAATAGTGCTGCAGAATGCATCTAAACTGCATTCCATAAAGGGTGGCAAAGCTACACTAGAAGAAGACAAGGGCAAAAGGTTAAGCGGTCTGCAGGTCTAACAATGGCCCTGAATGACTAACCATAGGCTAAGGCATATTTTTATTTTATTTCTTTTTTGAGGTGTAACTAGATTTGATGGCAAGGTACCAGATTTAGGCTCCATCAAGTCCGAGAAGTGAACACCAGCCAGAATAATAGACAGTACTGGATAATGAAGCACAATAAGCAATTAAAGTTGCTAATAATAAGCATGTCCCCACAAAACTAAACGCTGCCAAACAGCTATCTTCATTAACAAAAAAGTTTGAAATAGATTTAGAATTATTTTATAACTGACAGAAGTTTTAAGAAACTTCCTGTACAGAAAGTCCAAACACCAAAACAACCAATGCGACAATCCAGTGTTAAAATTAGCTCCAAACACTTTAACCATGTTAAACTGTCAATAAGTAATATTTAACAATTTAAACTATATTTTATTGTTGGACAGAATAAAATCTCTACAGTATACTCAACTTCATTGGCAGTAAAATCTCGATCAAATGTTGTATGCTGAAAAAACAAAGTTCTGCAATATTTTCCTGTTAAAAGATGAAAATAAAGCAGAGTAACAACAGTAAAGACAGGGATGATTCACTTGCAGTTCTTACTGTGCGAGACAGCCACTAGTGTCTAACAAACATACACACTGCACTTCTGAGAATATACTGAAAGTTTTCTCAGAAATAGCAAAAATTAGCATTCAAAGACAGAAGCCAAATAAACATTGCTACAAGTAAAAATTCCCATGGGAATTACAGTAAACACTGAAAAATAAAACATTAAATATTTTTTAATAAACACAAAAACATGAAAAGAACAACTATAATAAAAAGTGAGGAAGGGGATCTCCAAATGGGGCATATCTGAGCAGGAAGCCAGAAAATAATTAGCACTGGATCCTCTAAAGAAGAATCAGAGGAAGTTCTCTGGATGGAAGAAAGACCAAACTCTTACTTCCTGTGACAGCTGAGGCCTTCCCTTTCAGGATATATGCACAGCCAATTAGCTGTAACAGAGAAAGAGAATGGGGAGTCTGAGCTTTTGAAAGGTGACCAGTACTGGATTACCTTGGCAGATAGCCAAAAATGCCACTGAGGCAGTGAGAATGATGATCATCAGCAGTACAACAAACTAAAATAGTGCATCAATATCTGGTACATAAAGTGCGTTTGGGGTATAAATATCAATTAAAAAAAATACTAATACTGCCCTAGAAATGGCACTATAATCAAACAGCCAAAAATGTTCAGAAATGAAATTCATAAATAAAAGTGCATGGTCAAGAAGGGCTCTCACTACCTCCAATAAAGTCGGTTGCCCCAAGCTGGCGACAGTTGCCCTCACAGGACTGTGTGTGTGAAGTACACATCTGCTACGGGAGGGCACAAAAAGCTCCTGCAGTAATGCAAGTAACCAACAAAATCCCTGATGGTGTCCTGCAGGACAACTTCCCGAGGAGGGAGGGATGAAACTCTGCAAACAATAGGGAAGCAAAATGTTTTACAATAGGATGGGTTCTAAGAGTACCTCTGTCTTTGTGAAGTAGCAAATAAGGAGGTTTGCAGAAAAAGCATGAAGTTCTGAAAACCTTCTGGCTGAAGTAAGAGCAATCAAAAAATTCTCAAAGATAAGATAAACCCATGGTAGCAGTTGCAACAGAGCTGCCTCAATGTTTTTAAAAGTAAAGTGAAAGCCCCTAAGAGGTACGGGATCTTAATTAGAGGGCTCACTACAAAAAGGTCTCCTTCAAAAATGTTTTGGAAATTAAAGAAAGTAAGGAAAGAATATATTACACTTGGCAACATTAGAGATGGCAAATACATTAATTTTTGCTAAAGAATAGTCCAACCAGTACAAAAAAAATATATATTCTGCTAGACAGCCAAGGACTGCAGAAAATAGTAATGGGAAAAAATGGATCTAGGCATTGGGAGGTAGCCCACATTGAGAAAAGTGTACATTTGTACATATTAAAGTCTTCCTTGTTCCGCACTTTTATAGGTTCATAGGTAGGTACTAGGCTATCGACCCTCGGGCCCATACAAGCCTAGCCAAAAAATGTACCCTGGCTTTCGCCACCCAAGAAAATTATTTTCCTATACTCCTGTCGAGCAGAGCCACAGAAGTGATCCCCGGGGTGAATTTCCCATTTCCCATCCAGTCATCAAGACTTTTCTTGAAGAGTGCTAATGAGGAGCTCTGTTTGACATAGATAGGTAGTCTGTTCCAGAGTATGGGAAGTCTCTGGAACAGGAATCTATCCCTCCAGCATGTTCTGTTTATTGTGGTGACAAGGTTAAGGTCCCTAGAGTGTGTAGCTTGGAGGGATTGGGATTTCTTTAAGTGGAGCATGTCCAACAGCTCTGGGTTTGACATAGCTTTGTATGTTAGGCAGAGATCGCCCCTGAGTAGGTGATATGCGATGGAGTAAAGCTGTAGTTTTTTGAGACGGTCTGCATAGGGCATCTGCTTGAGGCCAGTAATCCTCTTTGTGAGGTATTTCTGTGGTCTTTCCAGTTGTTGTAGATGTCTTGTGAGGTACATACCAAAAGGGACGTTGTACTCTATAATGGGTTTAATGAATGATGAGTAGAGGGGAACAATGACCTCTTTTTTTTCTGGATGAGAATCCTTTTGTGATGAGATGAGCCACGGAGAAGGATTTCCTGACCACTGCGGCGATGCGATTATCAAAGGAGAGACTACTGTCCACCTGTGTCCCAAGGTCTCATCACATTTTCGGCATTAAGCAGACTACCAGCTATGTGGTAGTTCATGGGTACAGAGTTTTTACCAAAAGCATTGAGCTTCAGGCCACGGCTTTGACACCAGGTATCTGTCTCAGTGAGGCCCTTTTGTAGTTTGTCCACATCGTTAGAAGTTTTGATTATGGCTCCTAGTTTGCAGTCATCTGCAAACTTTGTTAGCCAAAGACCTTCTGTGTTGGCCTGCACTTCAGAGAAGTAGATACCAAACAGGAGAGGACCCAGGACTGAACCCTGTGGTACTCCACTTGTCACTGGTCTGATGTCGGATTTGGAATCTGCTACTTTCACAGTGTGAGTTCTGTCCGTGAGCCAGTTGGCAACCCATCTTATGACATAGGGATTTATACCTAGTTTAGTGAGCTTATCTATAATTCCAGAGTGGAGGATGGTGTTGAAAGCCTTGGCGAGATCTAGATAAGCTATGTGAACCATTTTACCATCATCTATGGCTTTGGTGACTGCTTCAAAGAAGTCAATCAGGTTTAGGAGACATGATCTGCCTTTTACAAATCCAAACTGAGTAGGGTCCAGAGTTTGGAGATTACCAATGTCTTTATTTATGAGTTCCATGATGATACGTTCCATGGCCTTGCAGACCAGGCTTGTCAGGCTAATGGGGCGGTAGTTCCCAGGGTCCATCGTGGCTCCCCCTTTGTGGAGTGGGATAACTGTCGCGGTGCGCCATTCAGTGGGTACAAAGCCTGAGGTGAGGCTATGATTGAACATGGTACTTGGGTAGGGTGCCAGTTCATTCTGTAGTTCGTGTAGAACGCAGCCTGGGATATTGTCAGGTCAAATGGATGCTGTGTTCTTGGCTTTGGAGAGTGTGTTTTTTACCTGTACAGCCGTGATTATAGGAACTTTGCATTCTTCCGGTATAGAGATGGGCCCTCTAGGGGGTGAGAGGGGGGTAAAGTTAGCACTGAACCTATCTGCTAGGATGTTGGCAATATCAGTTGGTTCTGTATATTTAGTGCCATTATGCTGCAACTCAGAGCAGATCTGAGTGTTGCCATTTAGATTCTTGACATAGCTATAGAATGCTTTGTGGTTGTCTTTAGAGTCAGTGGCAATTTTGTTTTCGTAACTAGCTTTGGAGGATTTTATGAGGGATCTCAGCTTCTTACTGAGGTTGACCAGGGAGTTCCTCCAGTCATGGGATTTTACTCTTTTTTGCAACAGTTTCTTTCTTCTGTTGTAGAGTTTATGGCAGAGGACCACCAGATTGGCTTCCTTTTTTTGGAGGATAACATCTTGGTTCTATTAGGGATAGCATGATCCATGCACTCGTAAGTGCTTATAAAGTGCATTTGTGTAGGATTCGGCAGTCATACCTCTATTGTCCGTCTGCATGGGTGTCATGAAGTTTGCCACTTCTGTCTTAAGAAGTGTGAAGTTGGCTTTTGAGAAGTTTTTTACGATGGTTTCCCTAATTGGGGCTGGGGGTGGGATGTGGATGTCTAGGCTGATTAGTTGTGGTCGGATCTGGCCAACGAGGAATTGACCTCTGGTGTGGAACACCGGTTTCCCATGTTGGTGATGACCAGGTCTAGGATATTGCTGCCCCTGGTGGGGGTGTGAATAAGTTGATCCAAGGCGTTGGAATTTATGAATTCTAGAAAACGTTGAGCAAGAGAGTTGGTACATGAGTAGTTTTCCCAGTTAATGGTGGGGTAGTTGAAATCGCCCATTATTAGGGTGTTGGGTTGTACCCTAATACTTTCCAGTGTATCAAGAAATGAGGAGTGTGAATCCTGGGGCATGGTGGGGGGTCTGTAGCAAGCTACAATTTGGATTGTGGTCTTGCCCAGAGTTAGTTGCACTTGGATAATCTCGGATGCATTATGTTGTGCAACTAGCCTGGAGGTGTGGATATCCTTAATGAATATGGACACGCCTCTGCCTTTAGTGCTTCTTTCTGGGTTAGGTGGCCGAAAGGTGTGGTATGAATTGAAGCCTGGTAATGCAGGGGTGCTCTCTGGAGCTTTGAACCAGGTCTCTGTCACTGCACAGAATCCTAAGGGTGACAGGTGCAGGTCATCTCTGGCAAAGCAAAGTGGACTGTTGATCATGTCGTCCCAAACAGACAAATACTGGATCCCCTTAGAATGACACCAGAAGCTTAGCCAATTGTTGAAGTCAATCATTTTGTCCTTGTACTGTGGTATCATTCTGAGTGATGGCAGGATGCTACTCAGGGTTAGAGTCATACCTGCCTGGGATACAATATCAAAGAGCTCCTCCATGTCTCTTTTCATGTAGTCCAGGGAGGTACATCTCAGGTCATTCACACCAACATGGACAATGACAGTGTCATATCTGTACTTATTGTGGAGTGACCCGAGTGCATGCGTTATGTGGCGGATCCTGGCACCTGACAGGCAGCTGACAGTAACTTTTTCCTTGTTTAGTCTAGTGAGTGGAACATCAGTGTGCCTGACTACAGAGTCACCTATGACTAGAGTGTTGGGTATGTTGTTATGCCTTATGGGCTGTGGTTGAGTGGCACACTGGGTTTGTGGGCTGTGTGTCATTTGGGTTGTGTTGGGGGATGGAGTTTGCTTGCGTTTATGCTTTGGATGTCCCTGATGCTTGGGCAGGTTTTTATTGAGAGTCTCCGCGAATGTAGGTGTGTGTTTTGTGTTTCTATGTGTGTGTTTTGGTGGTGTGGGTTTTGAGGGACTATGTGATGAGTGTGGTGTGGTGCAAGTGTTTACCCTCTCCTCTTGACTGTCTAGTCCAGTCTTGGGTGAAGAGAGCTTTGCTTCCAGTTTGGCTATATAAGTGCATCTCTCACAGGTTGTAGTGTTAGGAGGAGGAGAGGGTTGTCTGTGTACATGAGGCAATTGCTGCATTGCCCCAAGATGCCCAGATTCATCAGGTATACAGGAGAAATCACTGGGAGCCGACCCTTAGACGTGCCTGGAAAAGTGCTTATTTATTAAGTACTAAAAACTGCTTTCCACTAGACAAGTGAGGAAAGTTGAGTGCTGTAGTAATTTGCAGCTTATGTAGTGCTTACAATGAGTTCTGAACAAGTGCTGAGTTCAAAGAAACAGATTTGAGTGCTGAAACTAGAAAACTGGCTAGTTGTAAGAAAAAAAAAAAAAAACAAGCTAGAAGGCTTCCCTCCAACACAGAAGGGCTTGGGGGCTCAGAAGCCTACAAACAGTCTATACCACTTAACAGGAAAGGCAGGAAACAAGCTTAGTTTTTTTTTTGTCTTCTGTTTCCCGGATGCTCTCTTTGTACACAGTAGGAGTGCCTGAAATCAGAATATGATCTAACTGCACTCAGTTGAGTAAGCAAATGAGATGGGCCCAGAAGGAGTATCCAAACACAAATTTACAAGAGGGGCGGGCAGTTTCAAGGCCACTAAGATGAACACCAAAACCAAGACAAAAACAGGGAGGGAGGGTGGGTGGCACTAACTGAAGAGCAGTGTCAAAACTTCCAGTTCAGTTAATATATATCCCTGCAACACAGTTAAATCATTTTAAATACTGTATTCTTTGAAAAAAAGTGCAGATAAAAATACTTAAATTCTCTTATACGTCCAGTTAAATACAGCTAGATCTTAACCAGCCAAAGCTGAGGTTTTTAAGCAGAAAATATTTCAAACTGTACCACTTAAATAGGCAAGGACAGGAAATCAAAGAATGTGGCTACCTCCACACCTGTAATTACTAACAAACAATAAAATTCAGCAAGCACTTACTGAACTGCAGAGTTAAAACTTCCAGTTCAGTTAATATATATTCCTGCAACACAGTTAAATCAATTTAAATACTGTATTCTTTGAAAAAAAGTGCAGATAAAGGTACTTAAATTCTCTTATACGTCCAGTTGAATTCAGCTAGATCTTAGCCGGCCAAAGCTGAGGTTTTTAACCAGAAAATATTTCAAACTGTACCACTTAAATAGGCAAGGACAGGAAATCTTTTGGGAAAATGAGATAGGATAGCTACAACCCTACCCAAAAAAGGTAGGTTATTGCTAAAAAACAACATCCTTCCATACTCACGAGCCAAGATACCCATCACTGCCAAGACTGTACAGTGACTTAGTAGGAGAAGGAGGAGGAAAAGCATTTTCAATGGCTGCCACAACTATCTGGAACAATTTTCCACATAAAATTAGAACTCTATATAAGCTGAATCTCTCCTAAAACAAATCAATCAGAAGAAACTTACAAATGCAAACATCTCCAAGACAATGGGTAAAGCATAAACAAATTTTGTGTCTTTCGGCTTTTCCCGGTTAGGGGTTGCCACAACGGAACTCCGGTCCGCTAATGATTGGCAGTTGATTTTTACGTACCGCTTGCCAGGCCTGACGCACAACCTTCATCGAAGGTACACCCATTCACACATGTCTCCACGCAGGAGACGCTCTAGCTGAGAATCGAACTGGACAGCGTCTTACTGTGAGGCGACAATGCTACCGCAGCACCACCACCGCGGGTAAATCATAAACAAATATAGCTCAGAATCTCTCATATGTATACACAATGTTGTCAGGTACTGTTAACTTGCTGCCTCAAAAATCTTACCTTCTTTAATCTTAATATATTATAACTATGTAAAATAAAGTATTGCTTCCTATACGAATAGTCTAGTGGTAACAATTATGTACAACCTATACACTTTGTTTTGTCTACTAATAAATGAGTTATGATTGTAAAGGGTGAATTAACTAGTGCATTTATCCAGTTAATAAAATGAGACAAACAATAAAAAAGCAAACAAACTACTGGCAAATACTGAAAGAGGAAAAGCAGAACAGTATGCCACAGAGAAAGTAAATGTCTGGGTGAGACATGTCGAACACACAAGACAAAACTTATTTGTAGGTCTCAACAACATATGCCTCTCCAACAGATGAGGCAAATGAAGAGGAAACATTGGGACCAATGCAGAGGTTTGAGGATGACCTTGGTTTTGAAAAGTTTTGTCTTCTGGATAAATTTGCTGATTTTGATAAAACTGGGGACGAGAGTACAGGTGTCCTACGGGCCATGTATGGAAACACCATCAATCAGGAGATTCAGAAGACATCCCTGTATTTGGTGTTGGTCAGGTATGCAAACAGACTGCAGCAGGGTGGAAGGACCACTCATAGGACAGCAAAATTCACCTGGTCAGCTTGACTGCAAAAGACTCTTTGGAGTCTGAAAACTTTCTGGCTGAAGTAATAACAAAATAATTATCCAGGATAATGTAAACCTGTGGTAGAAGATGGTCTACATGGAGCATGCCTCAAATATTTTTAAGGGCAAAGTGAAAGTCCCAAAGAGGTATGGGATCTTACAGCAGAGGGCTCACAAACAAAGTCCTCTTGGAGGACCACCAGAAAATACTTGCTTGACATTGCCCATTCCCACAGTGTTAAAGCTTTCCAGCATAAGAGGTAGGACAGATTCCCTCCACTTGTTTAACTCATCATATGATTGCCATACTGTCAGTTTATACAATCACAGTTCTCAATGGGAGGAAGTCCTGAAAAGTTTCAATCAGAGCTCTCAATGGGAGGAAGTTCTGAAAAGTTTTTAAGGTCACCTGGAATGCTTTTACTTTTAGTACACTTGTGTGATGGGGAAAGCCTCAATGACTTCCACCCCATGAACTGGATTAAATGTCTCACCTCTTTCCATGGCTGGTGTGTCCATGGAGATGGACAGGAATGCCAAAGGAAGCATTATTGGTGTTCTTACACCATGAAAAATGACATTTACAAGACAGATGTAGATTTGGTACACAACAGGATCCATATTCTAAGACCACTAGGGAACACTCATGCTAAATTCTGCATGAAGAATCATGTAGGACTGGCAACCAAAACCCACAGATAATCATGAGCTGCAGCTGAAGCACAAAGAACAGCATAAACCTTTGCCTGAAGGGAAGAACTTAGTCAATGGGCAATCTTGCTCAGCATAACTCTGTCCTTAGAGTGGGCTCCAGTTGTAAGAAAGTGACTGGATTGTTCCAGTTTCTGGGAATCGTCATGAATCAACCATACTTCTTCAAAAAAACCAAGTAATTTATGGATGGTTTACCTATCCAGTCGGCCATCCTTGGAACATTACAGATGAAAGCCAAGCCACAACTCTAGGCAGGCATGTGGTGAACAGCCTTGGGCTTAGACAAGACCACAAGAAACAATCTAGAACTAATAATGACTAGTTTCTACTTTCAAGAAGACATTTCCTGGATTCCTTTGAGATTTTTATGTGGAGGTAAGGAGTCCTGAAGGTACAAAAAGCACATAAAATCTTCATCCATGTAAAAACTGACTTTGGGGGGAACAAATGTGTTTAAATTGCTGAAGTCCAAAACTGGCCTGAGGTCCTTTCTCTTTCTGATACTAAAAGATCCTGGAATAGTATCTGGATCCAAGATGGTCAAATCAAATCTACTGGATAGCTACTTTAATTTAACAGGCTTACCACCTCTGCCAGTGCCACACATTTGTGATGTGGTGCGCTGTTTAGCAAGGGAGGGGACAAAGACTGTGAACGAAAGAAAAGGTATTCTGCAACCCCTGGATATTATCTTCCCATACCTGTCTACGGTGACAGTTTTAACATAAGAGATGTAGAGGGGAAATGGTCCCAAACTGCCTTCAGAGGGAAGCAGATGGGCAAGGCTTTGGGACTGCTGCTGAACATCCAAAGCTGGTTCAGGGCTGCCCAATGACTGACTAAAGCACATATTGCACAGTCTGCGACCTCTCCAGAAAGTGCCCTGGTCAACAGGTTTGTCCATATAGTGTTACTTATTTTAATCACAGCCAGTATTACATTTATTTGTTGACAGAAAGAGGCACTAAGCCTAGTTATTCTCCCTTTTGAAGTGTTTAACATTATAGATCCCCTACAGCCCCCTTACTGCTTTTCCTCTTGTCCCCTATCTTGCTTAGGTTCATAGGTGTGTACTAGGGCAACGACCACAAGGGCCTTGTTAAAAGCCTAGCTATGCATGTCAAATCTCAGATAAGTTCTGGTACCCTTGGTAAGTATAAGCAGGGGCTTGGGAGATTAAACACTTTCAAGCAGAAGCCTGGGATATGACCCATTTACAGGCTACCTGTGTCCATTAGAAGCACAGGTGCCAAACCAGGGATGGATTTCCTGTTCCCCATCCAATTGTTCAAGTTACAATTGAATCTGCTTCGCTTAGATGGGGAGTGTTTCTGAGAAGGGGTAGTATCTGTGATACATACCTGTCTCTCCATCAGGTCCTATTTAGCAAGTTTCAAGTCTTTAGAATGAGTAATTCTCCTGTTGTTTGTTTTGTGGATAGGCGAGAGGTCCATCAGGGTGGGGTCTGACAATGCCTTGTATGCCAGGCATAGATCTTCCATCAACAGCCTATAGGAAACAGAATACAGGGATAGGGCTTTGAGCTGGTCTGCAAAGGACATGTTACTTATGCTCTGTATTCTTTTACCGATGAACCTCTGTGAACATTACAGATGCTGGATGTGCCTGTTTAGGTACATAAGAATCACTGTACTTAATAACAGGTCTGATGAATGCTGAATATAGTAAAACAATGACCTCCCTGGACCTAAATGCCACACTTTCTTTATGACTTACACAACACAGAAGGATTTCCTTAGTACTGCAGACACATGATGGTCGAATGCTATTACTTTCTATGTACATTTCCAAGTCCATGACTAATAGGTCAACTCTAAGAGACATGTTGTCAATAAGACGGTTATCAGGGTTGGATGATTTTCCAATTGATGCTATTATGCATTACCTGGCATTTAGTTTTAGTCCATGGCTCTGACACGAGTTGTTTGTCCATGTCAGCTCTTCCTGGCATTAGTGTCCACGGGGGATTCTAGAACTGCTCCTAATTTGCAATCTACAAATTTAGTCAGCCAGAGGCCTTTGACATTGGCCTTGACTTCAGAAGTAAATGCCAAAACAGGGTGATCCCAGGACCAATGCCTCAGGTACTCTACTTGTGACTGGCCTCTTTGTAGAGGTGGACTCCCCAATTCTAAACTTCCTGTGTCCTGTCTGTGAGCCAGCTGGCTATCCACTGGATAACATAAGGGTTTACACCTAACCTGTTGAGTTTGTCAACAATGCCGAAGTGGGATATTATGTCAAATGTCTTATCCAGGTCAAGGTAGGCAGTGTGAACCGTACTGCCCTCATCCATTGCTTTGGTGACCTTCTCAAAGAAGCCCACCAGGCTGAGTAGGCATGATCTGCCCTTGATTAAATCAAACTGGATTGGGTTCAGTGTTTGCATGTTTCCTGTCATTATTGATCATTTCCATGACTAGTCTTTCCATGGCTTTGCATACGAGAATAGTGAAACTTGTGTGTCTGTAGATGGCCCACCTTGGTGCAAAGGGATGACTATTGCTGTTCTCTATTCATTATGCACAAAGTCTGTTTGAAGGTTACAATTAAATAGCAGTTCCGGAGGCCCTGACAGGTCATGTTTAACGCTATTTAGAAGGCATTCCTGGGATACTGTATGGGCCCACTTATGCAGTGTTCTTGGCCTTACAGAAAGCATTGAGGACCTGTTACCTAGTGATATAGGGGGAGTTATTTTTGATGGTATTTTCTGAGGGGAGGTTGAGGACAAGAGAGGGGTAATGTTAGAGTTGAATTTGTCTGCCAGTAGGTTTGGCTATATCTTCTGACTCTTTGCTTTACTGAACATTATTTGTCCTCTGAATTGTTTATTTTGACGAGAATGCTTTTATCCTGCTGGGTGCTATTCCTCCTATATTTTATCATGATTTTCTCCTTCTGTTATACACCCTACTGATGTTGCGACTCCCCATGTGGCTTGTTTTATTGAGTTAGTTCTATATCTCTTTCTGGTGGTTACAAGCTTTCTCTATGCAGCTATTAACAGGTTTGTACAGGGTTTCTGTGAACAGTTCCACATAGGCAGCAGTGTTTTCAGGGTTTATTTTGCCAGGTTATCACTTAATAGTAGGAAGTTAGCCTTAGAGTAGCTCCTGAACATTCCATGGTTAGCTGGGGTTCTGGGTTTTATTTTTGCTTCACGGGAGACCATTCCATGTTCTGACCTTACCAGAGAAGACACTAGACTAGGGGGTGTGCGGCACTCTCCCATATTCCAGTATGTTAGCACCCCTGCACAGCATACTGACAACCTGGTCCAGGTAGTCAGTGTTTATAAAATCCAGGAATCTGTGTGTCATTACATTTGGTATATACAATTCTCAGTTAATAGTCGGGTAATTAAAGTCTCCTATGGACATGGTATTGTGGTAGTGGTGCTGCGGTAGCGTTGTCGCCTCACAGCAAGACGTTGTCCCGTTCGATTCTCAGCGTCTTCTGTGTGGAGGCATGCGTGAATGAGCATGCCTTCGTTGAAGGTTGTGTGTCAGGGCTGGTAACTCGGCACGCCAAAATCCACTACCAAACATTAGCGGACTGCAGTTCCGCTGTGGCGACCCCTAACCGGGTAAGCCGAAAGACACAACATCGACATGGTATTGGGTTGGATCATATAGGGGGCATATAGCTTATAAGGAAATGGTATGGGATTTTGCCTATGGTGATGTGAACATGGCGATGCTCAAGTGCACTGTCCTGCTTGACCAGCCTTGAGCTACATTTATTTCTGATGTAAATTGAGACACCTCATCTTTAGTTCCTCACTCTTTGTGTAGTAGCTGGTCTAAATGTGTGTCAGGTATTATAACCTTGCACTGCTGGTGTGTTCCCAATTGCTTTAAACCAAGTCTCAGTGGCTGCACAGACATCAGCATTCTCTAGGGTGAGCAGAGTTTGTAGGGAGTGGACTTTCTTGTTTAAACTCCTAGAACTGAGCAGTAACACCTTTAGATTTTCTTGGTTTTGCTTTGCTATCTTGGAAGTACTTTCTGTTTGGCATTGTCTAAAAAAGGCACTACGGGAAGGATAATGTTTTAGCCGATATTCAAAAGCCTAGAGGGGACAGGTGCAGACCATCCCTGGCACACCAGCGTTAACTACTGACAGTGTCCTTCCATGCTGACAAATATAGCACTGCTTAGAAAAACACCAGGAACTAAGCAAATTATTAAACTTAGTCATCTTCTGTTCGTACTGTGGCATCATCCTTGGAGAAGATAAAATTCTGCTCAATGCTAGGCTCACACCAGCCTTGGACACATATTCAGAGAGCTCCAAAATGTCTCTCTTCATACAGTCCAGGGAGGTATGTCTCAGGTTATTTATACCCACAGGGACTATGACTGAGTTATACTGGTATTTGTGGACCAATGAGCTGAGTGCATGCTTAGTGCGGCAGACTCTCTCCTTCCTCAGTCTGGTGAGAGAGACAACAGTATCTCACAATGCCATCTTCAATGACCAGAATGATGGATTGTGTTTTGGCTGCTTTATGGACTTAGAAGTAGAAGTTCAATGAGCTGTAGCTAGAAGCATTGATGTAGGTGCTGTTTTGAGAGTGTATTTGGAGCTGCTGAAGTGAATTTGTTATGTGTGCTTCATTTAAGAGATGTTTGGGGTTTAGGAAGGTTACATTTAAGTGCTTCAGCATATGCGAGTCTATGATTCTGCTTTGCACTGTATGTGATGGATGCAGCATGTGTACAACTAACAACCTGACTGACATTAGGAGTGCTTTTATGGGAGAGCTTGGCCTCCAGTGACATTGTGTAAATACATCTCTAACATACCTTATCAGTTTAAGAATGAAATGGTTGTTAGTAAACATGAGGCAAATTTTTTTCTAACTTCTTTATTTCATTTTTGTATATATAAATATAAACCTTTTACAGAACAGCATCTTAATTCTTGGTTACAGATTTACAATGTGATTTCCATTATCACTCAAATTATACAGTACAAGAACTATTTCCATGAATAAACACAAGTGCCTTGTCATCGTTTCATAAGGTTATCTATGATAAGCCTACATAGTTAAAATTTTTAACAATTCCCATTGGTAGCTGATTAAATGTGTGGTAGCGATAAAGCTTTACTTTTCCTTTGTGATGCTATTTCATGAGTTAAGATACTTTAAGCTAAGATTATGTTAAATGTTTGTTCTCATATCTCTAAGGTCTTCGGGCCTTTACTTCCTTTGTCAGTAATCAGTTTGTGAGCTAGCAGATGTTCAATAGCCTTCTTTTTGAATTCTTCCCATGTAATAGTCAAACGGTCCACCCATTTGGATGCTATGCAGAGGTTTATTAGTAAAAATAATGTTATATAAATGTTTAGTTGTTTTTTGGTTAGGTTTATGGGTAGGATGTGAAGTAATGTGACTTCCCATGTTCGGGTTGAATTCTAGAAGCCAATTTTTTAGAGTTTAATTTTTAGGGAGTTCCATAGTTTATACACACATTTGCATCTCCAAAATATGTGGATTAGGTCTGCGTTTTTGCATATTACAATGAGGGCAGTGTGGGGGTTTGGACGTATTGAATTTATGGATAATTGTAGGAGTCAGGTATGCATTGTTATTGATCATGAATTGGGTATATGTTAATTTTTTTTAGAGTAATTGCTTTTGAAGTTAATAGCCTGTCTCAGCTATTGTTCTGTGATGGATGGGTTTGTTTTAGCCAGTAGTTTGATATGAATATATTACTTTGATGTTTAATCTCACTAATCATTCTATATGCATTAAATAAATTTTTTTTCGGAATCGTAAGCTTTCCCACAGAGATTTACAAGAATCTAAGTCTGCCATTTTTAAGTTAGCATTTTGTAAGTAATTTGAGCATAGTTCTTTTGATTGTCTTTAGATTATTGTGCATGATTTAAGCAAGTTAAGTTCCAACCTTAGTTCTGTAATTGAGCTATCCCAGTAAGGGTATAGATCTAGAATTCTCAAATCTTTTAAGAGCGGGAAATTGTTGAGATTTTACATTGTATTACTGATTTTTAAATTTGGATTTTTGTGTGAAGGTTGTAGTATTACCATAGCTGATTCTAGGTTAATGGATTTAAACAAATTTTGTAATATGGTGATAGAGTGTTTTTTGGGGGGGGGGGGTCTATAATCTAGTATACTGACATTCTTTTCTGTAAGGAAAGGAAGTGCTCTGGGGTTGAAGCCTAGTTTTTTAGCATAGCTCTGGTATATTGTTAGCCATAACAGGGACCATTTGTTGGTAGATGGGTTGTGTTCCGGTATTTTTAGGATTCTGCTACTATTAATAATATCGTAGGGGTCTATACTACAACGAACTCACAGGAGTCCGAACGTTGTAATATCGAACCCATATGTTCGAAATGTGAAAATAGCGAAGCCATGGAACACAGATTTTTTTTCCCTGGGGGGGGGGGGGTCGATGGGCCATTTTCGCACCTTTGCTATTTCCTCCACTGTGGTGCTATCTCGGAGTTGGTATATTTAAGTAGGGGGGTGGGGGGCACAGCCCCCCACACATTAGTTTAAGTTTAAATGTACTTTTTCTTTTTTTTTTTGTACCTGAACAGCGATTTTTTTTTCCCTGGAAAAAAAGTTACTGTTCTGTGTTTTCATACTTTTTGGATTTTGAACTTTCTGGTTCAATATTACATTGTTTGAACTCCTGTGAATTCGACGATGCAATATAGACCCTATTATAGTATAACCTGAGGTCCAGTAAATTTATCCCCCCATTTATTTTGGGAAGTTAGTTTTTGGTAAGAAATTCTTGTTTTTTGGGGTACCCATATAACTTTAGCTAGGAATGTGTGTGGTTGGTTGAAGAATTTTTTTATGAACTACTACTTGTGAGGCCAGAAATGCATAAATTACTCTAGGTAATATATTCATTTTGATTATAGATACCTTGGAGAAAAAGTGTAATTTAAGATTGCTCCATCTATTGCAAACTTGTTTTACACTTTGCTATTTATTCACAATGTTGTCTAGATAGAATTTGTTTTTGTTTTGAGAGAATGTGATTCCCAGTTATTTCTTTGACTCTTTTATCTTGATTATGTCTAATAGGTTCATAGGTTGGTACTAGGCTATCAGCCCTAGGGCCTATACAAACCTAGCCATAACAATTCCCTGGCTATTTCTTCCCACACTATTTACTTCCCTGGACCCCTGTCTAGCAGGGCGACTGACATGATCCCAGGAGGGAAGTTCCTTTCTTCCATCCAATCGTCAATGTTCCTTTTGAAGAGGGCCAAAGAGGCACTCTGCTTGACATATATTGGCAATCTATTCCAGAGTCTGGGGAGTCTCTGGATCAGGAACCTATCCCTCTAGCATGTTTTGTTTATTTTGATGACACAGTTTAGATCCCCGGAGCGTGTGGCTCTGAGGGATTGGGATTTCTTTAAGTGAAGCATGTCCAACAGCTCCGGGTTTGACATGGCCTTGTATGTTCAGCAGAGATCGCCTCTGAGTAGACAATATGTGACAGAGTATAGCTGGAGTTTTTTAAGGCAGTAAGCGTAGGGCATCTGCTTTAGGCCTGTGAATCTTTTAGTGAGGTATTTCTGCGGCCTTTCCAGTTGTTGAAAATGTCTTGAGAGGTACATACCAAACAGGGTGTTGTATTCTATAATGGGTCTAATGAGGGATGAGTGCAGTGGGACAATGACCTCCTTTTTTCTTGATGAAAAGCCCTTAGTGATTAGGTGTGCCACATAGAAGGATTTCCAGACTGTTGCGGTGATTTGGTTACTGTGTCCCTAAGTCTGTTATCACACTTTCGGCGTTTAGTGTACTGCCACCTATATGGTAATTTACGGGTACATGTTTTTTCCCAAAGGGGATAACTATACATTTCTTGGCATTGAGCTTGAGCCCATGGCTCTGACACCAAGCATCTGTTTCTGTAAGGCCCTTTTGTAGCATATCCACATAATTTGGGGATTCAATAATGGCTCCCTGTTTGCAGTCATCTGCGAACTTTCTTAGCCCCTTAGTGTTGGCCTGTACTTCACAGAAGTAGATGCCAAACAAGAGCGGTCCCAGGACTGAACCCTGAGGTACTCCACTTGTCTGGAGCTGGATTTGGAGTCGGCAACTTTTACAGTGTGGGTTCTATCAGTAAGCCAGTTAGCAACCCACTGGGTGATGTAGGGATTAATGCCCAGCTTAGTAAGCTTATCTATGATTCCAGATTGGGGAATGGTGTCAAAGGCTTTGGCAAGGTCTAGATAGGCTGTGTGAATCACCTTACCCATGTCCATGGCTCTGGAGACTGATTCGAAGAAGTCAATCAGGTTCAGGAGACAAGATCGGCCCTTCATGAACCCAAACTGGGTGGGGTCCAGTGTTTGAAGGTTACCAATGTTTTTGTTTATAGGTTCCATGATAATACGCTCCATGGCCTTGCAGATAAGGCTCGTCAGACTGATGGGACGGTAGTTTCCGGGATCCAAGGTGGATCCCCCTTGTGGAGTGGGATAACATTTAGTTATGTACTTACCATAACTTTGGATGTATGGGATCCATCTCGCCTACATTCATAACTGATGGGTTCGGAGCCGATCCGTCGGCTCCGACTCGGCCACTATACCTAGAACGAAGTCTCTTATTGGCTGGGCTATCCCTTATCCCATAATGCACCACACCTACTTCCCCAGATCTTGTTTGTTGGCTTTCATACATACATAAAGGTACAGAACACATATCGATAAATGTAACCAACTAGAGCCCTTCCAGAGGAGAGCACAGCAGGACCAATGTTTCCTCCAAATCCAAAAGGTAGGGGGAAGGAGGGTGGGTATGTATGAATGTAGGCGAGATGGATCCCATACATCCAAAGTTATGGTAAGTACGTAACTAAAAGATGCAACGGGATCCTATCTCGCCTACATTCATAACTGATGGGACAGCGTCCCTAGCACCTAAAACCCCGGTGGCTCACTGGAACACACTCCTGAGAACTGCGGAACCAAATGAAGCTCTACCTCGGGAAACCACATCAAGTTTATAATGAGAAATAAATGTGTGTGGAGAAGACCAAGTAGCAGCCGCACAGATGTCATCTATTGACACTTTGGAGTGAAAAGCTACAGAGGTGGCCATAGCCCTGGTAGAATGAGCTTTGATTGGGACAGGCAAAGTACAGTTTTGTACCTACCATACATGTAGATGTCCGATAGATATGCAACTGCAGTCATAACATATGGGTTGTCCTGCCCCAGGCAGCCCTCGGTCAGCCGGATTCCAAAGTCTGGGTCCGGCGTCGGCTGGTGTCCCCTCCTCTCCGACGTCAGAACGGCTGGAGTATAAAGGCATCGGCCGACGCCATCTTCTTCAGTGTTTCTTGCCCCAGATGCCAGGTGCCCTTCTAGGAAGGCTAAATTTGGTGAATGGATAAACAATTCCAGACATGCACAACAGTAATAAACAGATACACCATAGGAGATACCCCCAGCTAATAGGAATAGGGGTAGTGGACCCATAAAGAAGGTTGCAGAGGGGTAGGAGGGTGGGAAAATCCGACTGCAGTTGCATATCTATCGGACATCTACATTTATGGTAGGTACAAAACTGTACTATGTCCTTCAAGAATGCAACTGCAGTCATAACATATGGGTTGAATACCATAGCCAAGCTGGGGGTGGTAGGAACTAAGAAAGTGATGGTGTAGCTAAAATGCCCTGCAGGACTGCCGAAGCAAAGCCTGCTCGGGATCTGGAGTATAAAGGCAGGTTGTAGTGCTTGGTAAATGTATGCACGGAGCTCCATGTAGCAGCCTCTAGAATGTCCTTTGTAGCCACTCCTCTTAGGAAAGCTGTGGATGTGGCTATAGCTCTGGTGGAGTGTGGCCTAATATTGGCTGGCACACCTTTTGCATGAAAAGAATAGCAGAATCTGATGCAGTGTCCAATCCATTTGGAAATTGTTTGTTTGGAGATTGCTTTTCCTTGTACTCCAGCAGCATAGGCTACAAACAGTTGGTCAGACTTTCTGGTGGCCTTAGTTCTGTCCAAGTAGTAGCGTAGTTGTCTGTGTATGTCCGAAGTATGCAGCAGTGCTTCCCCCCTGTTTTGAGGATTGGGGAAGAAAGTAGGCAGGTGAATGGCTTGATTTAGATACACCCTGGAAATTACTTTTGGCATGAATGAAGGATTGGTTCTTAGAGAGACTCTGTCCTGATGAAAACTGAGAAAAGGAGGTACTGCCATGAGTGCCTGTATCTCCGAGACTCTTCTTGCTGATGTGATTGCCAATAGGAAAACCGTTTTCCATGAGAGAAATTGCATTTCTGAAGTTGCTGCTGGTTCAAAGGGAGGAAGAGTTAATTTTTCCAAGACGAAATTGAGGTCCCATGCGGGTACTGGCGGTTTCCTGGGAGGTTTGATATTCTTTATCCCTCTTAGGAACTGTCTTAGCAAAGGATGTGAAAACACAGGTGGATCACAATTGTATTTTGCTGAGATTGCAGAGGCATGAATCTTTATGGAAGAATATGAGAGACCAGTATGAAACATTTCTGCCAAGTATTCCAATATCTGAGGTATACTCAATACTGTTGTATCCTGACCCCTGTTAGCATTCCAGATGATGAATCTCTTCCACTTGGCTGAATAGGTTTTTCTGGTGGAAGGTCTGCGTGCTTCCAGTAAGATCTCTTGAACCTTTTTGGAAAAAGAGATATCGGAAGGAGTTATGGTAACCTCCAGGCTGTCAGATGCAATGTTTTCAGGTTTTGATGAACAGTCCTGTAATTGTGTTGTGTTAGAAGCAGAGGCCATAGGGGCAGAGGCCACGGCTTGGTCCGAGTTATGCTCAACAGCAATGGGTACCAGTGCTGCCTTGGCCAGTCTGGAGCTATCAAAATGTCTGCTGGTTGTTCTGCTTTGATCTTCAGTATCACCTTGGTCAGCAGTGGTAGAGGAGGGAATGCATAAATTGTTAGGGAATTCCAGCTGAAGGAGAGAGCATCCGTTTTCCAGGCTTGAGGATGGTGGGTCCTTGTACAGAACTTTTCCAGGTGATGATTCATGTGAGAAGCAAAGAGATCTATGTCCGGTCTTCCCCATGTCCTTGTTATTTGTGAGAAAATGTGAGGATGCAGCATCCATTCGTGTGGATCCAAGAAATTTCTGCTCAGCTTGTCCGCCAGTACATTGTCCTTGCCTGGCACAAACTGGGATTGCAAATGAATCTTCAGACTTAGGGATTTTTCCCAGAGAATCATTGTTAGTCTGCAGAGGGGATAAGAATGAGTGCCTCCCTGCTTGTTTATATACCACATAACGGTGGTGTTGTCTGTCCTTATTAGCAACTGTCCTTGTTGAAGTGATTTTTCAAAAGTCTCGATTGCATGTATCACTGCCAACATCTCTTTTTGGTTTATGTGCAGATGCCTTTCCCTTGGTGCCCATTGACCTTGAATGCATCTGCCCTCCATGTGCGCCCCCCATCCATGGTCTGAGGCGTCTGTTGTAATCATTTGACCTGCTTGAGGTTTATTGAAAGACATGCCTTTGTTTAACTGACTTGCTTGAGTCCACCACAAAAATTCTCTTTGCAGACATGGAATGAGTGGTATTACGTCCTCTAGGCTTTGGCTGTGTTGGGACCATAAGCTTTTTAAATACCATTGCAGCTTTCTCATATGAAGTCTTGCCAGAGGTATCAGAAGAATGCAAGATGCCATGAACCCAAGGGCCTGCAGGATTTTCCTTGCAGTCAGCTGGGGGAGCTTTGCTAGGCCTTTGAAGTACTCTGGTAACTGCTGTTGTTTTTCCTCTGTGAGATAAGCCATTTGTGCTTTTGTGTCCAGTTTGGCTCCTAGGAAAATAATTTGTTGGGATGGCAGAAATCTTGATTTCTGAATGTTGACTGTGTATCCCAAGGCCTGTAGTAATTGCATGACATAATCCAAGTTTGCTATCAAGGTTTGTTTGTTGTCTGCTTGTATGAGGCAGTTGTCCAGGTAGGGGCATGACATAATCCAAGTTTGCTATCAAGGTTTGTTTGTTGTCTGCTTGTATGAGGCAGTTGTCCAGGTAGGGGTATATCTGAATCCCCTGGAGTCTGCAGTGTGCCACTACTGATGCCAGGCATTTCGTGAACACTCTGGGTGCAGTAGATAAGCCAAACGGCAATGCTGAGAATTGATAATGCTCTGTCCCTGCAAGAAATCTGAGGTATCTTCTGCAGCTTTGTCTGACTGGGACATGCAGGTATACCTCCTTGATGTCCAGAGTGACCAGCCAAGACCCCTTGCCCAGCATGGGAAGAAGTTGCTGCAACGTCAGCATTTTGAACTTTGGCACAATGAGATAAGTATTTAGAGTAGACAAGTCCAGTATAGGCCTCCATTTGTTTTCCTTTCTTGAAACAAGGAACAGTCTTGAATAAAATCCCTGACCTTGTTCCTGTGGAGGGACCTTTTCTATTGCTTTCATATTCAACAGCTTTGAAACTTGAATGAGTGCCTCTGCCCTTTGATGAAGTGGCAGGTTTGGCATGCCTTGTCTTATTGGTAAAGTATGGAAGTGGAATCTGTAACCTTTGTCTATTAAATCCAGAATCCAGTTGTCCTTGGTTAAGATATGCCAGTTTTTTGAGAATAAAGATAATTTTCCGTACAAAGGTGCTTCTCTTTGAGCCTTTGTTGGCGGTATGAAAGTCAAGTCATTGTGGTTGTCCTTGTGGTGCAGCTGGACTGGCTGCACCACTTCTTTGATTTGGTGGTTGCCATTGGCGGCCCCTGTAGGAGCCTCGGTATTGCCCTCTACCTCGGGCACGCCTGTTTTTTCCCCTTTGAAACTTGTCAGTGTCTGGAAAGGACCAATTCTTTGAAGGCCAATTCCTGCTGAATCTGGGTGGCTGAACCTGGAGGAAATCTTTGACTGTCTGTACTGATTTAGCTTTTTCCTCAATGGACTTCAACACATCTAAAGCTTCTGTTTTTCCAGAGGTGCATCAAGTAACTTTACTTTAACATGGTCTGGCAGTGGCTGTTCTTTTAACCAAGCATGTCTATGTATAACAGCCCCAGTCATAGCTGCCCTACATGAAGCCTCCAATGCATCATAACCACACTGAAGAAAATGATTGCTAACCTGCTGAGTGTTATGTACTACATCCTGCAATGCCTTTCTATCAATAGGCTCAGGAGAGGCTAGCTTTTTCCGTAAATCATCCAGTGAAAAATCCTGGTAGTGAAACAGATGAAAAAGGCAGTTAAGTGACCTCATGGCCAGGGTGGTGGAGGTATAAACTTTTTTACCCCATCTCTCCAGGGACCTAGCTTCCCTATCCACTGGCAGTGGATTCTTGGCTGTGGAAGTAGCCACTCCCTTGGGGCCCTGTGAAATAGTTTCTAGATCCACAGAATGGGCCTTAAAGAGATGTTCGTGGGTGTCAGGGACCCTATAGTATCTGTCTGGCTTGACAGGAGCAGGAGGGAGAGAATCAGGGTTAGCACTGGAGTCTGAGAAGACATCATCCAGGACATCCATAACTGGAGGGATAGCTAAAGGTCTGTGCTGGGGTAGCTTGAGGAAGGTACGTAGCCTTTTCCTGGAATCAGAGAATTCCTGACCCTGCCATTTAAAATGCTCCCTCACAGAGTGTAGGACTTCACCGAAGGAGAAATCCTCTGGAGGAGAGGCAGAGGGAATTGATTCCTCAGCATCAGAGTCCTCATAGGCCTGGACGGATTCTTCTTGGGTATCTGAATGCTCAGAATCCCCAGAGGCTTCATCCGAGGAGAGGTGGTCGGCCTGCTCAGTTCTGGGCCTTTTCTCTACAGGCGGTTGAGAACCTCTGTCTGGATGAGGCTGAGACCCCCTGATAAGTGAAATGAGATCTGCAGCAAGAGACATGATCTGTTTATCAGAAGAAGGGGCCTGGGCAGTAGGTTTAGGATAGGCCTTGGCCTGGCTGGCGGCCTTAGCACGTGCAAAGGCCTTGATGGACATGGATACAGGAGGCCTAGCTGCCCCACGTGCAGGAGTAACCTTGTACACAGGAATGGTGTCGGGGAGATCCCGAACTTCGGTTTCTGGAGGAAAATCAACAACCGGCACCGGTGTAGACTCAGAGACCGAAGGACATGTTACGCTGTGTCGTCGGCCTGGAGCGGCTGAATTACCGCTTCTGAAGGGACCGAAACACTTGCGGAGGGTTTAGGGGGAGTATCGGTGGAGGATGCGGGCCGAGGATGTCGGTCCCGGTCCTTTCGTTTTTTGGTAGGTTGAGTTGTCGGTTGTTCCGACTGCATAACATAAGCGAAAGATTCGCCGAAAAAGTCTTCGGCAAATTCTGCCTGGCGCCTGAGAGTGCACTTATTAAAGCAAGCACAGGCAGCACAGGCCGAGACGTCGTGGTCTGGGCCCAGGCAAGGGAGGCAATAAGAATGGAAGTCCTTATGAGGTATTTGTTTACCACAAGACAAACAATTATTAACTTTCTCAATTTGTTCTGACATCGGCTGAGGCAAGAAAAAATGTTCCCCAACGGGGTACTTCGCTTTTAGATGACTTCGGTACTGAAAACATAGGAGCTGACCGACCGGCACTTGCGAACTGCTTCTGCTTCGGGCACCGCGGCAAGAACGACTGAAGAAGATGGCGTCGGCCGATGCCTTTATACTCCAGCCGTTCTGATGTCGGAGAGGAGGCGACACCAGCCGACGCCGGACCCAGACTTTGGAATCCGGCCGACCGAGGGCTGCCTGGGGCAGGACAACCCACATGTTATGACTGCAGTTGCATTCTTGAAGGACATCTCTTTGCCTGACAGAGTAGATGAAAGAGATGCAATCCTTAATCCATTTGGCAATAGTAGCTTTGGCAACTGGAAGACCTAACCTATTCTCTGCAAAGGACACAAACAAACAGTTGGTCAGATTTTCGAGTCTGAGTGGTCCTATCCAAGTAAAAACGTAGTTGCCTGTGAACATCCAACTGGTGGAAGGTATATTCTGCTCTATTAGAAAAATTTGGGAAGAAAACTGGGAGCTCCAATGATTGCTGAATGCATAAAGGGGATGCTACCTTAGGCAAAAAAGATGGATTCAATCTAAGAGAAACTCTGTCTCTGTGGAAGATCAAATAAGGAGGGGAAGAACAGAGAGCTTGAAGCTCTGAAACACGCTTAGCCGAGGTTATTGCCACTAGAAAGGCAGTTTTCCAAGATAGGAATTTTAAATCACAAGTGGCTGCCGGCTCAAAGGGACGGGCAGTTAAGGAGGCCAGAACTAAATTTAAGTCCCAAGGGGGCACAGGATGAACCATAGGGGGCCTGAGGAGCCAGGCTCCTCTAAGAAAAGACTTGCACAGTCTGTTGGCCATTAAAGAAGGCTCTATAGCAACATGAAAATTAGATATAGCAGCCAGTTGAACTTTAAGTGTTGAGACTGAAGAGCCAGAATGAAACAATGAAGCCAGAAATTGCAAGACCTGCGGTACTGGGGCCGTGAGAGGATCAATGCTTCGCTGCTGGGCCCAGCAAACAAATCTTTTCCATTTACTGGAATACAGCTTAACGGTAGACGGTTTGTGGGAAGAAGACAAGATGTGCATCACTTCTGAAGAAAGGGAAAGATCCCTAATAACTAAGGATGGAAGTGGAGTAGCCAAGCAGCCAGTCGGAGCGACCAGAGGGACGGATGAGAGTGCCCCGACGGATTGGATAACAGATCCGGTACTGGGTCCAGAATCCAAGGGCCCTGTACCGTATACTTCTGAAGAAAGGGGAACCAAACCTGACGGGGCCAATGTGGGGCGACCAAAATCATGTGGCACCCGACATGAAGGGCCTTCTGAATCACCCTCGGAAGAAGAGGAATCGGGGGGGGGGAGGCATAAAGCAGACCAGGGGGCCAATTGTGGGCTAGAGCGTCCCTGGGAGACTGTCCCTGAGAGGGTGTCAGAGTGAAGAACTCTCTGCATTTCGCATTGTTGGGGCTGGCGAACAAGTCGCAACAAGGGAGGCCCCATCTGGCGAAGATCTGCGCAGCCACTCTGTTGTCGAGGGACCACTCGTGGGGCAACAGTAGAGTCCTGCTGAGCCTGTCTGCAATCACATTGGCTTTCCCTGGAATGTGCGTGGCTACTAGGAAACGTCAAGAGGCTATGGCCCAGTGCCATACTCTCATGGCCTCCCTGCAAAGGGGGTAGGACCTGGTTCCCCCCTGCTTGTTTATGTGCCAAACTATCGACATGTTGTCGGGCAGAATCGCAATAGTACCTTGGGGGAGAGCATGATGAAGTGCTTGTAAAACCAGAAGCACCGCTCTCATTTCCAGGATATTGATGTGAAGGTGCGCTTCGCAATCCTGCCACGTGCCTTGGACAGACCTGTCCAGATAATGAGCCCCCACCCTATCTGGGAGGCGTCTGTGGTCACTGTGGCAACAGGGGGCTGAAGGGCGAAGGGACGCCCCTGGTCCAGGTTGGACCGACATAGCCACCAACGGAGGTCCCGACGACAACTGTCCGTAATCAGAACTGGGTGGTTCAGGGGGAGTTCTTGGTATGACCATTGAACTGACAATAGCCATTGGAGCACCCGCATGTGCAACCTGGCTAAAGATACTAGGAGGATAGTTGCAGCCATCGAACCCAATAACTGAAAAATCTGTCTGGCAGGAACTCGAGATTTGGGTAACAAATTTTGGACCTGCGATTGTAGAATCTGAATTCTGTCTGATGGCAAAAATGCCCGCATCCTTCTTGTGTCTAACTCTGCGCCTATAAAAATGATACGCTGAGATGGGCGCAGCACAGATTTTTTCCAATTGAAAGTGATTCCTAGCGAGAGACCCAAGGGTACTGTAGCCATCAGCGCTCGAATCAGTAGATGCTTGGAGGTGGCAGTGGGGAGCCAGTCGTCGAGATAGGGAAACACCTGGAATCCGAGACTTCTCAAGTGAGCTGTCACCACTGCCAGACATTTGGTAAACACCCTGGGGGCTGTGGTGAGACCAAAGTGCAGTGCACGAAACTGGAAGTGACTGGTTCTTAGGCGGAAGCGTAGATAACTCCTGGACTCTTGACGTATCAATATGTGATAGTAAGCGTCTTTGAGGTCTATGGAGCACATCCAGACATCCTTCTCCAATAACGGGAGAATGGACTGAAGGGTGACCATCCGGAACTTGGACTTCTTCACAAACCGATTCAAAAGGCTGAGGTCCAAAATGGGCCTTACGTCCCCTGTCATTTTTTGGCACCAAAAATAATCTTGAGTAAGTTCCTGATCCGATCTGGTCGGCGGGGACGGGCTGGATGACCCCTTTGCTTAGCAGCTTTGAAACTTCTACGGCTGCCAGATCCTGATGACTGGGTGGCACGTCTGGGATTCTCCTTGTAGGAGGAGGGGACTTGAAAAAGGGAATGAGGTAACCTCCGGTTACAATGCGAAGCATCCACTGATCCTTGGTTATCGATTCCCAAGCTTGTGGGTGTTTCACAAAATGACCCCCGACCGGCTCCGGAGAAGCACAGCCGGGCCACATCCTAGGGACGTTGTGGGTAGGAGGAACCACGAAAGGAGTCGTGGTCTCCAGAGTTACGGGGGCCTCTGCCACCTCTAGGGCAGCGTCTTCCTGAATACCTCCCCCCCGCCTCTGGAGGGGGGATCACTCGGTGGAGTAGGGAAAACCTTTTGGGCTTTTTTGAACCACATTTTCCCTCCTCTCTGGCCCTTGGGATAAGGTCTAGAGGGACCGGAAAAACGGGCCCCAATGGCAGTCAAGGTCTTTCCCTCCTGCTCGCACCGAGTAAGCGTGTCCTTCACCTTGGGTCCAAACAAGGAAGACCCATCAAAGGGGGCGTCGGCGAAGGAAGACTTAAAGGCCTCCGCGAATGGACACAAGCGTAGCCAGGCTTGTCTCCTAAGAGACACTCCTGTGCCTGCTGCTCTACTCGCCCCTTCGGCTGTATAGGAAATGAGCCTCATGGACGAGTTAACGATGGAATTTAGGGTAGTCATCTGGGCGCCTACAGTCTGTGCTAACGCCTCAGGAAAGTTACCCGCAAGGGACTCTCCTAACTCCTTGAGGAGGTCCCTTTGGAGCCTTGTAAAGTGACAAAGGTAGTTCAGCGACTGCATGGTAAAGGTCACTGAAGAAAGGGTATGCTTCCCGTACCTATCCATGCTCCTAGAATCCTTATTAGGAGGATGAATAGACGTCGAAGCCTCTGCCACGTCCTGCTGAGTGGCAGATGCCACCACCATAGCATCAACTGCAACGCCCTTGGTAAGGAATTCCTTCTGGGGGGGGGGAGCTGAAAGGAACTTATTGGGCCTGGCAGGCACCAGTTCTGCCGTGTCAGGATGTTCCCACACCCTCCAAGAGATAAGGTCCAACAGCTCATCGAAGGGTGGAGACACCCAGGAGGAGGAGGCCTGGGCCCCAAAGGCCTTGAGGAAAACTGACTCCTCAGCGGTAGGGGCTTTGGATTGCCAATCGCCTCTCTGTCTCAAAATCTCAAGGATATCGGAGAAAGAGACGTCATCCAAGGACGATTTAGGGGACCCCTCCACATCATCGAGGTCAGTGTCTGAAGTGACGGATTCATCTTGGGAATCCACGTGCTTCCTCTTACACAGTTTCTTCCTTGGGGGTTCATCCGAGGCAGACTCAGAAGGACCCCCCGGAAGAAGGGAAGCCCCCAAGGGGGTATCCTCAGGCCCTGGGGCCCCACTGTCATGGGAAAGAGTGTCTCCAGAGGCACCAGTACCCAGAACTTGGGATGGAGAGGTAGAAACCTGCTGAACCGGCAAAGCCATGGCCAGCGCACTCCTCATGGCCTCAAAAGCAGGCCCTCCAGACTCCGCGGAGAGCACTTGCTAAGGGACCACGGAGGTACTGGGAATGCCCGTGGCAGATGCTCCGAGGGGAAGACTGGGCATCGAAGAGGCGAGCTCTACAGTGTTGCCATCGGCCCCTGCAGAGGAAGACCCGGTACCAAACCCTGACACCGAGGACAGGGTAGGAATGAAAGTCGGAGCAGAAAAACTCCGGGGGGGGGGGGGGGGAGTCCCTGCTCCGACTGGACGATTCCGCTCCGTTCTACCTGCACCAACTCCAACGGCTCCAAGGAGGTCGGAGAAGGAATCGAGTGTATGGGTGGTGGAGTCGGCTCCGAAGCCGCGTGGGCTGGAGCTGAGATCATTTTGGTAAAGACTGGGGACTGGAACAGCCTCTGGATAACCCTATCCAAATCCGAATCAGATAACCTAGAGGATTTGGAGGAAACAGATTGGGGCCGAGAAGACCTCTGCCTCGGCTCCGATAAGGCAGGGGACCGGCTCCGAAAGGGTTCCAGCACTATCGGAGCCGAGACCGGGTCCAGCTGCAACAGTGCTGGCGCCGAAGGAGGTTCCGGAGCCGAGGGGGAAGAGTCTGAGCTGCACACCTCCAACGGCTCCGAGATCAATGGAGCCGAGGAAGGTGATTGGCCTCTCGATGCACTCACCTGCGGCTCCGAAACCAATGGAGCCGAGGGGAGAAGCACCGAGGCAGACCCTTCAGCCATCGTCTCCGAAGCCACTGGAGCCGAGGAAGAAGACGTCGAGCCTAGTTTCTTAGTTGTCTGGTCCGACGGACTGGTCGGAGCCGACAATCTATGCTTCTTAGCAGTCGGGTCCGACGGACTAGTCGGAGCCAACGATCTCTTCTTTTTGGGAGCAGGAGAAGAAGCTAAATCTTCTTCAAAGGAAGGCTTAATAAGGCCCCTTAGAATCAATTTGTTTTTTCTCTCCTGGAGAACCCTGGAAGAGAAAGCATGACACACACTACAGGTATCTTGTAAATGTTTGGGCCCTAAACAGTACACACAGATAGCATGGCTGTCTGTAATAGACATCTTATAACTACATTTTGCACATTTCTTGAAACCCGACTTTGGTTCCTTAGACATAGTGACAAGAAAAACAGTAATTTACACTAAGGCCAAAAAAAACAGTCAACAGGACAAATGGGCTAAAACCCTCTAACTTAAACGGGCTTAGCCCGACACAAGAGAGAGAAATACGTGGGCTAAAGCCCTCTAACTTAAACGGGCTTAGCCCGAAACTAATACACTCACAACCACAACAAGAAAAAGCAAGGAATAAGTATACAATAAGGGCAAGAGCCCTCTAACTTAAACGGGCTTTGCCCGATACACAAGTAGCGAGAACTAGAGAAAAAAATTTAAATTTTACGAAAGTTAACACAAACGCTCACAAAGCTGTGAAAACAGCTGTTTGTTTAAATACTGACAGAACCCCTACTCAAAAACATCCCAAAGGTCAAGAAAAAAACACTTAGCTCCAGCCAAGTCGAGACCACGTCCGGCTTGAAAAGCGGCAAACGAGATCTGGGGAAGTAGGTGTGGTGCATTATGGGATAAGGGATAGCCCAGCCAATAAGAGACTTCGTTCTAGGTATAGTGGCCGAGTCGGAGCCGACGGATCGGCTCCGAACCCATCAGTTATGAATGTAGGCGAGATAGGATCCCATTACATCTGTAGCTCTGCGCCATTCAGTGGGCATGAAACCAGAGGTGAGGCTATGATTAAACATGACACTTGGGTGAGGTGCCAGTTCATATTGCAGTTCATGTAGTATACAGCCCGAGATGTCATCTAGTCCCATGCAGGCTGTATTCTTAGCTTTGGAGAGTGCGTTTTTTACCTGTGTGGCCGTTATTACCGGAATTTGGCAATCTTCCGGTATTGAGCTGGGCCTTTTAGGGGGTGAGAGGGGGGGGTGAAACTGGCACTGAATCGATCTGCCAGGATATTGGCAATATCCTTGGGATCAGTATATTTAATGCCATTCTGTTTTAGCTAAGAGCAGATCTGAGCATTGCCATTTAGTTTCTTGAGATAGTTATAGAATGCCTTGTGGTCGTCTTTGGAATCTTTGGCAATTTTATTTTCGTAACTAGCTTTGGAGGATTTTATGAGAGATCTCAGTTTCTTACTGAGGCTGGTAAGGGAGTTTTTTGCATCCTGGGATTTTCCTCTTTTCTGCAACAGTTTCTTCCTTTTGTTGTAAAGTTTGTTTATGGCAGGGGACCACCAGATTGGCTTCCTTTTTTTGGATGAGAGCATCTTGGTTCTATTTGGGATGGCATGATTCATGCATGAGTGGATGTGCTCATACAGTGCCTTAGTGTAGGATTCAGCAGTTGAACTTTCAGTTCCCGTCTGCATGAGTGTCATGAAGTTTGTCACTTCCGACTTGAGTAGCATGAAGTTGGCTTTGGAGACGTTTTTTATGCAGGCTTCCTTACTGGGGGTGGGGGTGGGATGTGGATGTTACGGATAATTAGCTTATGGTCAGACCTAACGAGGGGGTGACCATAGGTGTGGAGCATCGACTTCTCATGTTGGTAATGACCAGGTCTAGGATATTGGAGCCCCTGGTGGGACTATGGATTAGTTGATCCAGGTCATTGGAATTTATGAATTCCAAGAACCGTTGGGCAAAGGTGTTGGTACACGAGTAGTTTTCCCAGTTAATGGCAGGGTAGTTAAAAATCACCCAGTATTAGGGTTTTTGGTTCTATCTTAATATTTTCCAGTGGGAATCAAGTTATTAGTCTTGGGGTGCTTAAAGGAAAAAGGTGAGCTTGTAATTGGATATGTCTAAGAATAGCTCAATTGTTTTCAAGATTTTGACTATATTGGTGTAGTGAAGTAAATATTGAGATCATCGGAGAAGGCCAAAAAGTACACTTTTAAGTTAGATATTGTTGGGGGGTTGTGATATGCGTTTTGTTTGATGTATAGGAATATGGGTTCTAAATATAGATTGAACAGGAAGGGGGATAGAGGGCATCCTTGTCTTGTCCCATTTCTAATGGTGATTTTGTTTGAAAGTGTTCTATTTAAGTATAAATTTGTATAAGGTTTGTCATATAGTATTAATTATTTGAATAAATTTGTTGGGAAAATTGAAGTATGGTAATTTGTAGTAGGAATTTTTGATTCACCCTATCAAAGGCCTTATGTGCATAGACTACCATAGCATATATAGGGGATTTATTTTGGTTTGTAAAAGCTATCAGTGCTTTGAGTGTTAATGTATTATTGCTGGTTTGTTTATATGGGGTAAATCCAGATTGTTCAGATGAGATAATCTGATGTGTAATATTTTTCAATCTATTAACAAGTATAGATGTAAGAATCTTGGCATCAATATATATAGTTATATAGGTATAACAATTCCAGGATCTTTTGGATCGGAGTGTTCTTTCAGTATAAAAATATTTTTTGAGGCATTGAAGTGGATATCATTTATCTTATTATTTATTATGTATTTAAATACTTGATGTAATATTTTGGAAACCAAAGGGGAGAAGCATTTGTACAATTCTGGTGTGAGGCCATCTGGACCAGGGGCTTTGTGTTTTTATAATTTTTTAATTTTGTTAGTGATTTCATTTAATAGGACTGGATTTGTTTCTTGTTGGTTGGAGTCTAATGTAGGGGATATTAAAATTCTGGAGAAATTATGTCCTGTTTTCTTCTGAAACTGGTATGATTTGTTCTACATATATTTGTGTATATATTTGTTCAAATATATTTACTATTTCCTTGTTGTTTGTATATGATTTATCTAAGTAATTTATTTCTGTTATGGAGGGGGTGGATTTGTGGAGTGTGATTAGTCTAGCTAGTATTCTAGAAGGAATGTGCATTCCTTCAACATATTTAGCTAGGTTTCTGGTTTCATGAAAAGCTACGTTTTTTGATTCTAGAAGATATAAAATCTCTTTGTGTTTTCAGTAAAATTTCTTCAGACCGTCTACTGAAGTTGACCAGTAATTCTTTTTCTGTTTGCATAATATTTTCTTTTAGGAAAGATTCTTCTTTTAGTTGCATTTTCTTGTAGTGTGTTGCTTTGCTATTAATAACCCCCCTAATCTGTGCTTTTGTTGCAGTCCATTCAATGTCCAATGGACTTTGATAGATGGGAATCTCTGATACTAGAGAGAACAGTAATTTTTTAATACCTTCTATCACATCCTGTTTTTAGTAGGTTGGGATTCAGTGTCCAATTGTTGCAGCTGTTGAGCTGATGTTGTATATTACTCCAATCTATGTTTAACGTAATTTTTGAATGGTTCGAGAAAAATCTGGGGTGTATATAGCTTATTACATTGATATTCAGGAGTGTATCTGATATTAAGTAAAAGTCAATTCTCGACCACATTTTGTGACACTGTGAATAGAAGGAAAACTTTTCTGATTTGTTAATCCTTCCCAAATATTTAAAAGGATCAAAGAGTTTAAAGTCTTGTTTAAGTTCTCTAACTGCTACTGTGGCTTGCATATTGCATGCCTTGTTCAGGTTAGATCTATCTTTGTCTGGGTTCTGGTGTGCATTCCAATCACCTCCAATAATTATGTAGTCATCTCCGAATTGTGAGAGGATATTATATAGGGACAAGAAAAAGTACTGTTGGATATTATAAGGTGCGTAAATGTTAAGCACTAAGATTGGTTTAGGGAGGGCAGGATTACTAAAGGATATACAACACCATCTTCTGTTTTTGTGTGTCAGTTTTAATTTTATCTTGAAAATCTTTAAATTATTATTGCTACCCCCGCACTGTTAGATCTTTCCCCAGAGGCTATAATTTGTCTTATCCATTTTCTGTTCTCAATTTTGACCCATTGTTCAGACATTAGGTGAGATCATTGAATTAGAATTATTTTGGCTTTAGTTTTATAGGTTAAGTATAGGAACAGATTTCTTTTTTTTTTTATTTGCAAACCTTTAACTTTCCACAATTCTATTTCGCACATTTATCTTATCCTTTGGGGTTGGTTTTGTGAACTGTAGGTGCATGATACATCTACATTAAATATGTGAGCTTTAGTGTAATTCCTTTTTAAGTGGCACTTAGATATTCCCGTCCCTTCACTATGCCTAGCCATCAACCTCCCAGACCAAGAATAGAGAGGGGAAAGTAAAGTAATGTTATTGCAATATTGCCTTTTCGTTTAACGGTTGATAGCTCAGAATTTTTTTGTATTATAACAGTAATTTTCCCCTCGAGAGTAATTACTATCATATAGAAAAAGCCTAACATACAAGTTCTCTAAATAGCACCACTCTAATCTACTCCCTAGTATCTCTAATAAAGTGGGTTAGTAATGATATTCAGAAGTTTTTCTTACAAATTTTCTAAAAAAAATAACCTTTATGTATTGATCATTTCTATCATCTTGATGAGCAAAGTTGTATAATATAACATCAACATGGAGCAAATAACCAATCAAACCACTGACATTTTACATGTTTTTATAACACTGTCATATGAATAAACAACCACAAGTGAAAAAAAGCATTTGAGGTCACCTTTGTGATATTGATTAGACTAATTTTCCCCATTTCACTGAACTATAAATGTATTCTATCTAGTTCTCATGATTCATGTCTTTGTGAATTTTCTATTTAATATGTTCCAACCTTTGTTAAGGTGTTATTTACCTTTTTACCTTTTCTCCTTTATTGTAATATATATTAGTGACCCCTTATTAGGCATGCAACAGCTGAATGTTTTCTGTAGATTTTTCAATGAAATTTTCACATCACCAAAACATTTTGAATTAAATTTCCAAAACCAGTACACTCACTCCTATAATCTATTCACGTGCTTACAAGATAGTAAGCAATCTAGTTTTTAGAAATGTACTAAACTAAGTTCCTGTTATTAACAGTCTTAAAAGTTTACGATGATGAGTGTGTGTGTATTTAAGCATTGGTACAGTGGACATTTGAAAATATAGGAATACTTTTTTGTCAACTGAAATAAGTGAATATTCAAACTCAATATAATCTTTCCCTTCATCATTGTTTAGCAGATTCTGTGAAAGCAGCTTTTTTCTAGTAACAAATTAGCAGTAAGTATAACGCCTGAAAACTGGACTGTCATAAGCCAGCTTTTTCAGGTCCTTAAACTTGTCCTGTTTCATGCTTCCAATTCATGAAGTCCGTACTCTAAATATTACTCAGCAATTAACGAAAACTGCTAGCAGTCTGTAACCCAGAATCTTAACACAGTTTTATGTTCACAGCAGTCACTAGCAGCCTTTAGAACCACTTATTGAAAATAAACAAAGTCATTCTGTCTCAAACAGGAGATATGTGATTCAGCTATCATAGTTTGAGCATTAGCATATATTTAAGTTAACGGTACCTTTATTTCGTCCAGGTTATCTTGCTTCTTGGAGGGTTGTTTAAGATGAATGATCATTCAATATTGCATTTCTTACTTGCATTTTGAGGGACCAACCTTCTGATGTTCGAATTTCCCTTGGATAGCTTTTACAATTGCGGCTTGCTTCTTATAGGTTCATAGGTTCATAGGTTTATACTAGGCTATCTGCCCTAAGGCATTTATAAGCCAAGCCCAAAGTTTTGTGGCTTACGCCACCCCTTATGTTAAAAAATACTGTGCCCATAAATTTGTTGTGCCTCTGTCCAGCAGTGACACAGAGATGATTCCCGGGGTAAACCTACGATCTCCCATCAATCGGTCAAGATTTCTCTTGAACAAAGCCAGCGAGGTGCTCTGCCTCACATGGACTGGGATTTTATGCCACAGCATAGGGAGTCTCTGGGTGACAAATCTATCCCTCCAGCATGTCCTATTTATATCCGTGCTAAGGTTTAAGTCGCTTGCTCTAGTGGATCTGGTAGATTTGGATTTTTTGAGGTGGAGCATGTCCATTAATTCCGGGTTGGACATGGCCTTGTATGTCAGGCACAGGTCACCTCTGAGCAGGCAGTATGCGACTGAATAGAGCTGGAGTTTCTTCAGTCTGGCAGCATATGACAGATTTTGGAGTCCCTTTATCCTTTTGGTGAGGAACTTTTGGGGTCTCTCCAATTGCTGCAGGTGTCAGGTGAGATACATCCCGAATGGGGCATTGTACTCTATCATTGGTCTGATAAGTGAAGAGTACAGGGGAACAAGGACCTCACTTGATCTGGATGTGAATCCCTTCATGATCAGGTGGGCAATGTAGAAAGTCTTTCTAACCACTTTAGCAATGTGAGTGTCAAAAGAAAGGCCACTGTCAACCTGGGTCCCCAGGTCCTTGATAACCCCAAGCTACCATATAGGTGGCAATCCATTAAGCACAGAAGAGGGTACCTTGTTTTTCCCGAAGGGTATGACTATACATTTTTTGGCATTTAACTTCAGGCCATGGCTCTGGCACCAGTTATCAGTTTCCGTGAGACCCCTCTGAAGGATATCTGTGTCCGATGTACTTTCCACTATGGCGCCCAGTTTGCAGTCATCTGCAAACTTTGTCAGCCATAGTCGTCCTATGTTTGCCTGTACTTCTGAGAAGTAGATGCCGAACAACAGGGGGCCAAGGACTGAGCCCTGTGGGACACCACTTGTGACCGGCTTGGAGTTTGACATGGCGCCAGCAACTCTAACCCTGTGGGTTCTGTCCTTTAGCCAGTTTGCAACCCATCTTGTGACATATGGGTTTACATTTAAGCTGGTAAGTTTCTCTATAATACCCGAGTGGGGTATTGTGTCGAAAGCTTTTGCAAGGTCAAGGTAGGCTGTATGGACTGCCTTTCCCTCATCAATGGCCTTGGTGACTGTTTCGAAGAAGTCGACCAAGTTCAAAAGGCATGATCTGCCCTTGACAAAGCCAAACTGGGTCGGGTCCAATGTCTGCAAGTCCCCTATGTCTTTGTTTATGAGTTCCATTATGATCCTCTCCATAGCTTTGCAGACCAGGCTTGTTAAGCTTATGGGGCGGTAATTTCCAGGGTCCGTAGAGGTACCGCCTTTGTGGAGTGGGACCACAGTTGCCATACGCCACTCCTTGGGCACGTATCCTGTGGTAAGGCTAAGATTAAACAGCTGCCTTATATGCAGGTTTAGTTCCTCGTTGAGTTCGTGTAGCACACAGCCAGGGACACCATCCGGTCCCATTGATGCTGTGTTTTTAGCTTTAGAGAGAGAGCAGCTTTCACCTGCGCATTTGAGATGTCTGGGAGGCTACACTCCGCTGGGATAGTTATCTCTCCTTTTGGGGGGGGGTGAAGTTTGCACTGAACCTGTCTGCCAGTATGTTGGCAATGTCTGTGGGTTCAGTGATTTTTGTATCATTTTGGACTAATTCTGCGCATATCTGGGAGTTTCCACCCAGGTTTCAAACATAGCTGAAGAAGGCCTTATGATTGTCTTTTGAATCTATTGCAATTTTTTTCTCAAATTTGGCCTTGGATGATTTTATGAGTGCTCGTATTTTTTTACTAATAATGATCAAGGGCGTCTTCTCTTTTATGGATTTTGCTCTATCATATAACAGCTTTCTCCTCTTATTGTAAAGTTGAGAGTTTTTGGAAAGAACTAATGCACGTAGGGGGAGATATTTGCGTGCAAAATCCTGTAAGGTGTTTTCCTTTTAAATGGTCTGGTTGGACAACCTTTATACAGGAATTTCAGTTCCTAGCTGATTTTTCCATTTCTTTTCCCACCTTGTGTTTAATCGTGAATACTGAATGGCCTAGCAAGCAGGGACGAGGTCGGAATCAAGGACCCCCAACCAGGATGACTCTAAGTCGGCCGTCTAACACTCTTACGGTCGAATTTCACATTTTATTTAGATTCTGGTGAGAGAATTTCTTTAAAAACTTTGATGAAGGTTTCTTTTGCTTCTTTTAGGTTAGCAACTGAGTATTTTGTATCATTAGCATAGACTATTAACGTGATTGGGTATTTCATTTGAAAATTTATTTTTTTATCAGGTATTTGCAGAATGGAGAAAATTGCTGCCTTGCTTGCCTTATTTGAATAGGTAGATCTTGTGCCAAGTAAATTAGATTGTTATTCTGAGTAATGTAGCCTTATTTTTTTTTTGCTGCTAATAAGATTCTTGTCACATCTTGGTAGTTTAAGAGTTTGATGTATACAGGTCTGGGGCTGCTTCTTGTCTGTGTTTCTCTTAAGGCACAGTGAGCTTGTTCTATCATTATTTGTTGCGAGTCATCAGCTTCTTCAAGCAGTAGTTTTGGAATTTGTTTAGTGGTGGGAATTATATTATTGCGAGTGATGGCTTCAGGTTTTCCTCTAAGTATTAGGTTATTTCTTCATGATCTTGCTTCAAGACCTATTAATTTAGATTGTATGGCTTGAATGTCCTTCAGGTTAGAGTAAGTTTTTTTGCTGGATGTTGTCCATTTTTATTTCATTTCATTTTCCAGGATTTTGGATTCAGATTTTTCAATTCTGGACAGGATTTGGTTAAAGGAGTCTCCAACTGTTTTGAACTATGAAGTGAGATCTTGAATTGCTTGCTGTGTTGGTAATAGAGCAGATCTGATGTCTTCCAGGTTGGCTAGCTGATCATTTTTATTTTTGAGAGAAGCTTTTACATTTTCCATTTGTTTTGCTGTCTTCTGTCTTTTAGTCATTGTGTCTTTTTCAGGTGAGGCTAGGGCCGAGAATTTAGTTTTTGTAGTTGAGATTTCCATGCTGGTTCTTCCTTCGACATTTTGCAGTTTGATTTTGATTGTTTTTCCTCTGTGTGTAATTACCTAGCACTATTTTTTATCTTTTTTAATCCTTTTAGTCTTCTAGGTCTCCGGTTTCTTTCAGCTGATTCTTTTGTTGCTGTTGTGTATCTTGAGTAGGTTTTTTTGATAATATTTTGATAATTTGTCCTTTGGAATCTTCTGATCTTAGGTTTTATTCAGGGTATTTGTAGAGAGCCTAGGAGCAGCAGCGCTTACAGAACCACAGCTATCTTGTTCTCCAAACATGAGGCAATTTCTACGCATCAGGATGCCCATATCCACCAGCTTTTTTATTGATTAGGTGGTTGCTGTGAGAATGTAAAGTTTGTGTCTATATATGGAAAATAAGTAGACCCTGATGTTTTATGAATGAAATATTTAAGGAGATATTCTGAAGTTAGGTTAAGTAGCAGTTAATCAAGCAGTACTGACTGAAAAGAAAGAATTAGCTTTGTCAAGAATGACAAAGAGGGGATTTGTCTGACTGGCTACTGCATGGCTACTACTAGTGAAGAACTCACCACAGCTTCATGCTGAGATACAATGCCCATTTGCTTCTATCGCCAGACGTAATGAAAAGCAGGCCACAGGCTTTTTGGTGATCAACAGTCTTGTCCTGGATGATACAAAGGCTTGTTGTAGCCTTTTACTAGTAGATGCCTTGATAAGCAGCCAGACCAACTGGGAAGGTCCCACACAGACACTCACTCCCTAATTTGTAACAGGAATCAAAGCTCTCTGCTCCTTCTCTCACCAGCAGCAAAATATAAGCACAAATTCCAAGCTGGCACCTACGTAGCAGTTATGAGCCTTGCTGGTGATCAGCAGTCTCCAGAAAGTAATGGCCCTATGCTCATGAATGAGTCTGAGAATACTCTCTCAACCACACATTCTGGTAGGTCAATCCAAGAGTCTACAACACACACTGGGGAAAAAAGTACTATTAAAAATCTGGAAAATAAATCTGTAACTACATTCTGCTAACAGTGCCTCCCTCTTGTCTTCCTGTTCAAAATGATGCAGTTTTTTCTTCTTGACATAATCCTGTACACCAGTATCACTTGCCCTTTCTTTTCTGGTCCCAAGCAAGAACAGCTCTAGCTCCTCAACCCTTCACTCGTATTCTTTCCCCTCCTTCCCATGTAGCTTTTTGATAGCTTCCCTCCAAATTCCTTCCAGCAGTCCATCATCCTTGTACTCGTACTGCTTTAAAATTGAACGCAGCACTCTAGGTATGGTTTGACCACAGCCAAACAGAGTGGGAGCATTGTGTCTCTGCATCTGGAGTCAGTCCACATTAAGGCTATACCCCATCATTTTGTTTGCTGTTGCCGTATCCTGTCACTCTGCTACTGGAGGTCTGATCTAGAAATGTGACCAACACCCCAAAACCATTTTCCTTCTCTGTGGCCATCCTGCAAAATTGTATTTCACAGAAGGGCTGCACTGTCACCTTTCTTCCCACTTGTTCAGCCTTTCCATATCCTTCACAAGACTCTTACCCCATCCTCCACTGCTGCATCTATGGTTATATTATTAATAAAGAGAGTGATTCTAGTCCCTAATTCCCTCACATATGTCTTGGACAAAAACTGAAGAGTACTAGACACAGGACAAATCCCTGAGGTACTCGCTTCTCCAGTTCTTGGCATCATCTACTCTCACCTCAACCTTCTGTATTTTACATTCAAGCATGCAACTATCCAGTTACTCAGCGATTTTCCCCATCACACTCCTGGGTAGAACAGAGGGAGATGTTGCTGTAGGCTTTGGATGCATTACTTCTACCGATTCTCCCATCTAAAGTTCATCGTAATGCAGTCATAAAAGTAGAGCAGGTATGACTGACAGTTTCTTCTGGCCATGAGTCCATGCTGGTTGCTGTCTGGGAGAGCAATCAGCTTTTTCCTCAGGGTTCTGTCCTGGACTTTGTATGCCACTGTTTTAAGTTACCTAGCCTGCAGTTACCAGGATTATTTTCTTCTCCCCTTTTCCAAGGATGCCATGGCTGCCATATTCCAGTCCTCTGGCACTTTTACACTAACCAGGGAAATTGTTGAATATCTCCACCAACACACTGGACAATTTTCTGACATGTAGCTCATTTTAGTCCTTGTATTTTAACTTCCCTCAGAGCAGTCAACATTGAATGTTCTCACCATTCTACTCTGCCTCTCTTCCAGCATGTGACCCCTCCCTGATTTCCTTTATCAGGGCCACAATAAAGCATTCATTCAGTACCAGTGCTTGTTCCAAGTCTTCTGTGATCTCCCTTCCATCTCTGCACAGCTTGGCAGTTCTATACACTCCTTCCTTCTTTCTCTTAAGAAAGCCTCTGCTTCCCTTTCTAATTACTTATTCACCCATTTTCATCTTTAGCCTTTGTTGCCTTTACCATCCATGATGCTTTTCTGCTATCCTCCTACACCTCCCCACCCATTACTTTCCACATCTTGTAGGCCCTAACCTTTGCCCCAGGTGCTAGCCTCTCCATCTTATAATATGTCACACTGGCCCTCTTTCTTGCTTCCTCACTCACACCCTTGTCCACAAAAAAAAAAAAAAAAAAACAGGAGGGCACATATTTGTGGTTCCCCCAATAGTCAGATGCCATGAACTTCTCAAATGGTGGGTCCGTTTCACATATTTGGTGTGCTGAAGCCAGTCAGAAAGTAGCAGCAAACAGTAAAACCTCTGAAGCTGTGCCAAGGTACAAAGGGATGAAATCCAAACTACTGCCCAGGTGACCTGGTTTCAATTAGTGGCTCAGGTGTCTGTGGTGTGCCAGGGGAAAGACTGCCATGCCTATCCTGGAGAGAGGGGTGCCCCTACACACTCCAATTAGATTCCTGGTGGAGGCAGGGGACACACAAAAAGACATAACCAAAAATAGAAATAGGAGGGGAACACTGCCTGAATCACTGGGGAGGCTGGACGATATACTGCACACCCCCACTGCATTTGTATCCATAATGAATTAAGGGCATGAGCGGAGAACGGGGATAAACAGGGAGCAAGAACAAAGTGAATCCCTCTTGACAGCAATATGACAGTGCATCTAGGTACATCAGTCTCCTGACTGGTCCCAGGCATGGGTCAAATTAAGTTAAAGGTCATTAGAAATGCCCAGTTGACAAGCAAAGGCACTAATGTCAACCAATAGTCAGCTGCAAAGGGAAAAAAATATCCCAATTAAAAAAAAAAAAGAAAGAAAAAAAAACTCTGGTCTGGGAGTTTATAACTTCTGACCTGAAACTCTACTTGTAAGACATGGTCTGCTTTTTGGAACTGGGGATATCGTATCCACTGGCAACTTTGTGGCAACATTAACTATTACCTGTCAACTAATAAAACCACCCGCGAAGGCTGTCGGATGGACCAAAAGACTTTCTGCAGGATCTGCTGTGGCAAGGACACAGCGAGCTGGCCAGCTCCTTCTCTGGTGCACCACATTTAGGACCTCCCCAAACCTGGGGTTGTAAGGGTGTGGGGTCACGACATCCACCCAGACAGCCTTTGTAGTAATACTAACAAGATCTTTCTTCTGCATCATCTGTTGTGAGGAAGATAGAGGCTCAATCGGTCAATCACATCATTTTCTAGTCTTCCACATATATGGAGCCGTCACGATATAGGAGACTCCATGTTCTCCTTCTCTTCTGAATCAGTTGTAGGATCTTCATGGGAAATTCTATGAGCTTCCTCTTGCACAACATCTTCATCTACACACTGAATATATGTAAATCCGATGAACAGAAAAATATCTTCATGGAAACCAAAGAGATCTGGAGAAGCTGCTGAGCATCTTTAGTCTTAATGTCTTGCATGAGGCGCTGTGAGGCCAGTGGTTCAGCAATACAAAAATCTGGAACTGAAGACAGGTTTGGCACTGATGCAGGTTATGTTGCGGAGGCATGCAACAGTACAGCACAATGCTTACTGGGGAAATGATGCTGTTGCCAGTGGCGACAGTAACATCAGCCCCAAACTTAACTGGACAAGGTCCCATGCAATGAAACAGGCTCATGTGCAGGAGCACCTCTACAGTGTTTAACACAAATGCATGTGCCCTGTGTGAAAGTGTTTGTCCCTTTGACTGCGCTAGTCCCTGAAATAGTAAAAATTAAAGTCTCTCTCTCTTTTTTTTTTTTTAATAGGGGCATATGTTAGGGCATGATTTAATGACTGCCTCTGCCCATTAGAGACATAGGTGCCAGACCAGAGATGTATTTCAGGTTTTCTATCCACTGGTCCAGGTTCCATTTGAGTAGGATTAGGGAAGGGCTTTGCTTCACATGAATGGGAAGCCTGTTACAGACAATTGGAATCGTCTGAGGGACATACCTACTGCTCGAACATATTCTATTTATATCGCAAACAATATGTTTAAGTCCAAAGATTTAGCAGTTCTGATGCTGTTTTGCAGATATGCAGAAGATCCATCAGAACAGGGTCCATGGATGCCTTGTATGCCAGGCATAGATCATCTCTCCAATGGCAGATGAAAGATAAGGCTTTCAGGCAATCTGCATGGGACATTCTGTTTACACCCTGTATTCTTTTTGTGAGGAGCCTCTGTGGACGTTCCAGCTGTTGAATATGCACGGTCAAGTGCATAATGAAAAGGGAGAATTATACTAAATGATGGTTCTAATGAGGGCCAAATACAATGGTACAATGACTTACCTGGACGCCATGCCCTTACTTATAAGCTGAGCGATGTAGAAGCATTTTCTTGAAACCTCTGACACATTTTGGTCAAAAGCCAGGTTATTACCTACACAAGTCCCTGACTACTGGATCAAGTCTTGGGGAGGGTTATCAAAAACGTAGTTTCCCAGGGTGGCTGACTTCCAAAAAGGTACTATTATACATTTCTTGGCATTACGTTTTAAGCCATGGCTTCTGTGACAATATCTTGTAACATGTTTGTGTCTTGGGTGGGCGGATTCTATGACTGCTTCTAGTTTGCAATTATCTGCAAACTTGGTCACCCAGAGGCCCCTGACATTAGCCTTAACTTCCAAGAAGTAGATGTCAAACAGGAGCGAACCAAGCAGGGAGTCTTAATTGACTCCAGTGGTGACAAGCCTCATTCTAGGGGTGCTCTCACCAATCCTAACTTCTTGTGCGCCTTATCTGTGAGTTACCGACTATCCAGCATGTAACACTGGGATTTATGCTCAATTCCAAGAGTTTAACAATGCCCGAGTGTGTGTTTATAGGTTTACAGATTTACAGATTAGTACTAGGCTAACTGCCTTTGTGGGCCAATTTTAAGCCTAGCTAATTACCCTCGTGTGAGAATCAAACCCTGCACCTTTGGTTTATAAGGCAAATACCTTAACCATTATGTCAACCTCCCCATAGAGTGGGGTGCAGTATCAAATGCCCAAGTCAAGGTAGGCAGTAGGCACCATTTTGCCCTCGTCCATTGCCTTGGCGACCTTCTCAAAGAAGTCCACCAAGTTTAGTAGGCATGACCTGATCTTGACAAAAC